>NC_139224.1:173237631-173347631 GCF_055691185.1 Crinia signifera | reverse complement strand
ACTTGCCTGTTGCATCACATGTTGAATCCATAATCCTTCTCTAAAATAAAGCATTGTTTCTCTATTCTAAAAAAAAAAAAAAAAAAGATTGGAAGGATTTATATAAATACCTTTCGATAATATAATGGGAACAAACAGCGCTTTATTTGCCTGTCCATTGTGATTCCTGGGATGCTCTATGTATAGAACAACCTTTGAAAAGGTATAAAAATAATAATAAAAAAGTTGCCCAAAGTTTGGGGAATGTATTTTTCTTGGCAAATTACAGATAAATCTGAAGCTTTTTCTTAGTGACACCACTAGGGTCAGGGATTAGCAGCCAGAGATTGCCCGCCCCGAATACTGATCCCCAGCTAAGCCCCACGCCCTCATGTTCCCTCTCCGCATCAGTTTAACCTCCGGCTCCATGCCAGGGTGAATATATAGAAGGTACCGCAGTGTACAATGCGTGACAGTGACATTTCCATGGTCACTGGGCTAAGCACCACGGTGCAGGATTCTCTGTGACATCAGATGGATAATCGGAGATCGAACTGGCGAATGGAAAAATTTATTTATTTTCAAAGAAGATACAATTATATGACACAATGTATATAACACTACACACCCAACAGGGCATGGCCAACGCACCTGATACTAATTCTGCAATTCATTATTATGATTATTTTATACATTACCAGTTATTTATAGAGCAACAAAACAAATTCCGCAGCACTTTACAGAGAATCCTCTGGAGCTTACAGTCCATATAAACTACTTGTTGTCAGCAGCCAATTAACCAACAGTATATTTTTCTGGTTTATGGGAGGAAACCGAATCATCCAAAGTAAACCCACTCAAGCACAGAAAGCACAAAGCGCGCAGCACACTCACCCTGTGATTAGGGATGAATTCACACAAGATCATATTGCATTTGGAATTTACTGCATAGACATCACATTAATCATGTGCACTGTGCACTGAGCGGCACAGCCTACTGTAATATCCCGGATTCTAGTTCATAGATAGGTTTTCTTCTACTGTACTTAGCATTTTATAGAGTGTACTGTAAATGCTTCCACAAGCTAATCGGTTGCTATGGAAACCATAAACTGGTCCTCTTCTCCACTGTCAATGCTTGACACAATGACCCTAAAATATAAAAAAATCACGTAAAAAAAAAAGTACATACTTGTAATGATTATATTGGTGGGGCTCCCTTATCGGAATTTTGGACTGTGCTGCAACCCTAAGACTCTGCAACTGCCACTGGATTGGATGTTCAGAAACAGAGCATCTTGTCCCTCCTGGAATGGGTCATGTTGGGAGGTATGTTATACTGGCAGGAATAGAAGCCAGCCTGAAATAGTACTGAGTCGGGGGTGGTTGGTGGCCGTGCTCTTGGAGGATAATAAGGTTCCCATGAAGGCTGTAGGTGCAAAGTGTAGGTATGGCCACCGACCATCGATGATTGTAAATCCTTGATGGTCTATGGCCAATGTTGAATATTTTGGACATCGATGTCAGAGAACCAGATGGTTTCTCTCTATCGAAGGCACAGGCAAACTGATTGGTGATGGTTTCACAGTAGATCAACACAGCACATTATTAGTGTTCTGTACACGGCACATTATTAGCGTTCTGTACACGGCACATTATTAGTGTTCTGTACACGGCACATTATTAGTGTTCCGTACACGGCACATTATTAGTGTTCCGTACACGGCACATTATTAGTGTTCTGTACATTATTAGTGTTCTGTACACGGCACATTATTAGTGTTCCGTACACGGCACATTATTAGTGTTCCGTACACGGCACATTATTAGTGTTCCGTACACGGCACATTATTAGTGTTCTGTACATTATTAGTGTTCCGTACACGGCACATTATTAGTGTTCCATACACGGCACATTATTAGTGTTCCGTACACGGCACATTATCAGTGTTCCGTACACGGCACATTATCAGTGTTCCGTACACGGCACATTATCAGTGTTCCGTACACGGCACATTATCAGTGTTCCGTACACGGCACATTATCAGTGTTCCGTACACGGCACATTATCAGTGTTCCGTACACGGCACATTATTAGTGTTCCGTACACGGCACATTATTAGTGTTCCGTACACGGCACATTATTAGTGTTCCGTACACGGCACATTATTAGTGTTCCGTACACGGCACATTATTAGTGTTCCGTACACGGCACATTATTAGTGTTCTGTACACTGCACATTATTAGTGTTCCGTACACGGCACATTATTAGTGTTCTGTACACGGCACATTATTAGCGTTCTGTACATGGCACATTATTAGCGTTCTGTACACGGCACATTATTAGTCTTCTGTACACGGCACATTATTAGCGTTCTGTACACGGCACATTATTAGTGTTCTGTACACGGCACATTATTAGTGTTCTGTACACGGCACATTATTAGTGTTCTGTACACGGCACATTATTACAGTTCTGTACACGGCACATTATTAGCGTTCTGTACACGGCACATTATTAGTGTTCTGTACACGGCACATTATTAGTGTTCTGTACATTATTAGTGTTCTGTACACGGCACATTATTAGTGTTCTGTACACGACACATTATTAGTGTTCTGTACACGGCACATTATTAGCGTTCTGTACACGGCACATTATTAGCGTTCTGTACACAGCACATTATTAGCGTTCTGTACACGGCACATTATTAGTGTTCTGTACACGGCACATTATTAGTGTTCTGTACACGGCACATTATTAGCGTTCTGTACACGGCACATTATTAGCGTTCTGTACACGGCACATTATTACAGTTCTGTACACGGCACATTATTAGCGTTCTGTACACGGCACATTATTAGCGTTCTGTACACGGCACATTATTAGCGCGTTCTGTACACGGCACATTATTAGCGTTCTCTACACGGCACACTATTAGCGTTCTGTACACGGCACATTATTAGCGTTCTGTACACGGCACATTATTAGCGTTCTGTACACGGCACATTATTAGCGTTCTGTACACGGCACATTATTAGCGTTCTGTACACGGCACATTATTAGCGTTCTGTACACGGCACATTATTAGCGTTCTGTACACGGCACATTATTAGCGTTTTGTACACCGCACATTATTAGCGTTCTGTACACGGCACATTATTAGCGTTCTGTACACGGCACATTATTAGCGTTTTGTACACCGCACATTATTAGCGTTCTGTACACGGCACATTATTAGCGTTCTGTACACGGCACATTATTAGTGTTCTGTACACGGCACATTATTAGTGTTCTGTACACGGCACATTATTAGCATTCTATACTCGGCACATTATTAGTGTTCTGTACACGGCACATTATTAGTGTTCTGTACACGGCACATTATTAGTGTTCTGTACACGGCACATTATTAGTGTTCTGTACATTATTAGTGTTCTATACTCGGCACATTATTAGTGTTCTGTACACGACACATTATTAGTGTTCTGTACACTGCACATTATTAGTGTTCTGTAAACGGCACATTATTAGTGTTCTGTACACGGCACATTATTAGTGTTCTGTACACCGCACATTATTAGCGTTCTGTACACGGCACATTATTAGCGTTCTGTACACGGCACATTATTAGCATTCTCTACACGGCACATTATTAGCGTTCTGTACACGGCACATTATTAGCGTTCTGTACACGGCACATTATTAGCGTTCTGTACACGGCACATTATTAGCGTTCTGTACACGGCACATTATTAGCGTTCTGTACACGGCATATTATTAGCGTTCTGTACACGGCATATTATTAGCGTTCTGTACACGGCACATTATTAGCGTTCTGTACACGGCATATTATTAGCGTTCCGTACACGGCACATTATTAGCGTTCCGTACACGGCACATTATTAGCGTTCCGTACACGGCACATTATTAGCGTTCCGTACACGGCACATTATTAGCGTTCTGTACACGGCACATTATTAGCGTTCTGTACACTGCACATTATTAGCGTTCTGTACACGGCACATTATTAGCGTTCTGTACACGGCACATTATTAGCGTTCTATACTCGGCACATTATTAGCGTTCTGTACACGGCACATTATTAGTGTTCTGTACACGGCACATTATTAGTGTTCTGTACACGGCACATTATTAGCGTTCTGTACACGGCACATTATTAGCGTTCTGTACACGGCACATTATTAGCGTTTTGTACACCGCACATTATTAGCGTTCTGTACACGGCACATTATTAGCGTTCTGTACACGGCACATTATTAGTGTTCTGTACACGGCACATTATTAGTGTTCTGTACACGGCACATTATTAGCGTTCTATACTCGGCACATTATTAGTGTTCTGTACACGGCACATTATTAGTGTTCTGTACACGGCACATTATTAGTGTTCTGTACACGGCACATTATTAGTGTTCTGTACATTATTAGTGTTCTATACTCGGCACATTATTAGTGTTCTGTACACGACACATTATTAGTGTTCTGTACACGGCACATTATTAGTGTTCTGTAAACGGCACATTATTAGTGTTCTGTACACGGCACATTATTAGTGTTCTGTACACCGCACATTATTAGTGTTCTGTACACGGCACATTATTAGCGTTCTGTACACGGCACATTAATAGCATTCTCTACACGGCACATTATTAGCGTTCTGTACACGGCACATTATTAGCGTTCTGTACACGGCACATTATTAGCGTTCTGTACACGGCACATTATTAGCGTTCTGTACACGGCACATTATTAGCGTTCGGTACTTGTGAGTTATCTGGACGCCCGATTTTTTGATTGTATGCCTTAAGTTAAGGCATACAATCAGATACGATGCGATGCGATATCGCATCGCATCGCATCGCATGCGACCATCGGATGCGATGACCCGATTTTTCCATAGGAATCAATGTTAAAATGATTCCTATGGAAAAAGGGGTCCTTTTCATACCCCTACTATCCAAGTGGGCATGGAGTTGGATATAAACCTGTGGCGAGCGTAGCGAGCCACCGAGCCCGAAGCGTGGCGAGCGAAGCGAGCCCCGCGAGGGGACGGTATTCCGTGTCCCCTCGCGGGGCTCGCTACGCTCGCCACGCTTCGGGCTCGGTGGCTCGCTACGCTCGCCACAGGTTTATATCCAACTCCATGCCCACTTGGATAGTAGGGGTATGAAAAGGACCCCTTTTTCCCATTGAATTCCATGTTAAAATGGACTCAGTCCATTTTAACATTGATTCCTATGGAAAAATCGGGTCATCGCATCGCATCGCATCGTATCGCATCCGATGGTCGCATGCGATGCGATGCGATGTGCCCGATCCGACCCGATTTTGAAATCGGGCGTCCGGATAACTCACAAGTACCTAGCGTTCTGTACACGGCACATTATTAGCTTTCTGTACACGGCACATTATTAGCGTTCTGTACACGGCATATTATTAGCGTTCTGTACACGGCACATTATTAGCGTTCTGTACACGGCACATTATTAGCGTTCTGTACACGGCACATTATTAGCGTTCTGTACACGGCGCATTATTAGAGTTCTGTACACGGCGCATTATTAGAGTTCTGTACACGGCGCATTATTAGCGTTCTGTACACGGCGCATTATTAGCGTTCTGTACACGGCACATTATTAGCGTTCTGTACACGGCACATTATTAGTGTTCTGTACACGGCGCATTATTAGTGTTCTGTACACAGCGCATTATTAGAGTTCTGTACACGGCGCATTATTAGCGTTCTGTACACGGCGCATTATTAGCGTTCTGTACACGGCACATTATTAGCGTTCTGTACACGGCACATTATTAGCGTTCTGTACACGGCACATTATTAGTGTTCTGTACACGGCACATTATTAGCGTTCTGTACACGGCACATTATTAGCGTTCTGTACTCGGCACATTATTAGCGTTCTGTACACGGCACATTATTAGTGTTCTGTAAACGGCACATTATTAGTGTTCTGTACACGGCACATTATTAGTGTTCTGTACACCGCACATTATTAGCGTTCTGTACACCGCACATTATTAGCGTTCTGTACACGGCACATTAATAGCATTCTCTACACGGCACATTATTAGCGTTCTGTACACGGCACATTATTAGCGTTCTGTACACGGCACATTGGCCCTTATTCAGATCTGTGCGGCCGGAGCCGCACACGGTGCTCCGGCCGCACAAACCAATCCCCGCCCACGATACGGATCGCCACGGCCGTCCGTACACGGACGGCTGGCGATCCGCAAGAAAATGGTGGGGCGTACGCCTCCACCATGGTGGGAGCTGCCCCCTGCATTCGATGGTCGGCGACCATCGAAGGCAGGGCCGCACGCCCCACCAGGTCCCGCAAGCTGAGACCACACGGACAATCGTCCGTGTGATAGCTTGTATGGGGGCTGAGAGCTGACATCCGGCGACGTCAGCTTCCCGCCCCCATCACTGGCGTCATACCCTCATTAGCATGCATACGCCCCGCGTTTGCATGGGAACGCCCATGAAACGCGGGGCGTATGCATAGGGAAATGAGGGTATGAAGCCCCTCACACCCCTATACGCCCCCTTTGCGGCGGACGAACTACGTCTGCGGCGAATTGGGCTGCACATGCGCAGATTGACCTCTGCGCATGTGCAGACTGAAAACATCGGCGGTACGGCCGCACGCGGGCCGTACCGCACGATTCAGAATAAGGGCCATTATTAGCGTTCTGTACACGGCACATTATTAGCGTTCTGTACACGGCACATTATTAGCGTTCTGTACACGGCACATTATTAGCTTTCTGTACACGGCACATTATTAGCGTTCTGTACACGGCATATTATTAGCGTTCTGTACACGGCATATTATTAGCGTTCTGTACACGGCACATTATTAGCGTTCTGTACACGGCACATTATTAGCGTTCTGTACACGGCACATTATTAGCGTTCTGTACACGGCACATTATTAGCGTTTCGTACACGGCACATTATTAGCGTTCCGTACACGGCACATTATTAGCGTTCTGTACGCGGCACATTATTAGCGTTCTGTACACTGCACATTATTAGCGTTCTGTACACGGCACATTATTAGAGTTCTGTACACGGCGCATTATTAGAGTTCTGTACACGGCGCATTATTAGCGTTCTGTACACGGCACATTATTAGTGTTCTGTACACGGCACATTATTAGTGTTCTGTACACGGCACATTATTAGTGTTCAGTACATTATTAGTGTTCTGTACACGGCACATTATTACAGTTCTGTACACTGCACATTATTAGCGTTCTGTACACGGCACATTATTAGAGTTCTGTACACGGCGCATTATTAGAGTTCTGTACACGGCGCATTATTAGCGTTCCATACACGGCACATTATTAGCGTTCTGTACACGGCACATTATTAGAGTTCTGTACACGGCGCATTATTAGAGTTCTGTACACGGCGCATTATTAGCGTTCTGTACACGGCACATTATTAGCGTTCTGTACACGGCACATTATTAGTGTTCTGTACACGGCACATTATTAGCGTTCTGTACACGGCGCATTATTAGCGTTCTGTACACAGCGCATTATTAGAGTTCTGTACACGGCGCATTATTAGCGTTCTGTACACGGCGCATTATTAGCGTTCTGTACACGGCACATTATTAGCGTTCTGTACACGGCACATTATTAGTGTTCTGTACACGGCACATTATTAGCGTTCTGTTCACGGCACATTATTAGCGTTCTGTACTCGGCACATTATTAGCGTTCTGTACACGGCACATTATTAGCGTTCTGTACTCGGCACATTATTAGCGTTCTGTACACGGCACATTATTAGCGTTCTGTACACGGCACATTATTAGTGTTCTGTACACGGCACATTATTAGTGTTCTATACACGGCACATTATTAGTGTTCTGTACACGGCACATTATCAGCGTTCTGTACACGGCACATTATTAGTGTTCTGTACACGGCACATTATTAGTGTTCTGTACACGGCACATTATTAGCGTTCTGTACACGGCACATTATTAGTGTTCTGTACTCGGCACATTATCAGTGTTCTGTACACGGCACATTATTAGCGTTCTGTACACGGCACATTATTAGTGTTCTGTACACGGCACATTATTAGTGTTCTGTACACGGCACATTATTAGCGTTCTGTACACGGCACATTATTAGTGTTCTGTACTCGGCACATTATCAGTGTTCTGTACACGGCACATTATTAGCGTTCTGTACACGGCACATTATTAGTGGCACATTATTAGTGTTCTATACACGGCACATTATTAGTGTTCTGTACACGGCACATTATTAGTGTTTTGTACACGGCACATTATTAGTGTTCTGTACACGGCACATTATTAGTGTTCTGTACACGGCACATTATTAGTGTTCTGTACACGGCACATTATTAGCGTTCTGTACACGGCACATTATTAGTGTTCTGTACTCGGCACATTATCAGTGTTCTGTACACGGCACATTATTAGCGTTCTGTACACGACACATTAAGTCTGTCGCCATGTCCTCAGAACCCTATTAGTATCAGATGTGACATGTCAGGTTGCTTTCTATTTACTCCCTCTCCCATATGTCCGGAGATCATATTGCAGTTCTCTGATCTGTTATGATGAAGAGATGACTGATATATTTAGCAAGTAACAAAGATGATACCTTCGTACATCAGCCTCCTCTCTGTGGGCGCCTTACATAGCCTTGAGAATGTTCCAACCAAATACACAATGGGTCTAACTCAGGCCTGTTCGCTATGCTGCGCATATTCATAAACCAGCCACCCATTGACATACTAATGTCCTATGTACTAACATTTTCCTTTTCAGGCTGTAATCCACTGACATTACCTACCTGGGGATTTCGGTAACACTGATTTCTATACCATTAGGCCTGTGTTCTGCTAAGAAGACCATCTGCACTAATCCATAGACTGTGCCATCACTCCCTTGGGCAGGAGGAGATCTGCATGGCATTTATTAGAGATCTCTTCAGGGACTGAGCCATCATCTAGACCGGAAGCCGCTGATAGTATAGGTCCAATAGCCCAGGATTGGACCCCTGCTTGTGATGTAGTTTGTTACAAACATTGGAAGTAACATAATACTGATATCAAAAGTAACAAATAATTTGTTTGATACATTTCAGGAACAATGTATTTTACTTGCAAAATGGTATTTTTAATTTGTGTGTTTCATTGTATTAAATGTTGTTTTACTGTCTCACCCGCCGTGTTCCTCAGCTTTCATGGCTGCAGACGTACACAATGATCAGAACACTATAATGAGACGTGGATTAGGATAAATCAGCGCAGTTACAGAACAGTGTCTGCGGAAGCTAATGCAGGAATTATATGACACTTCTACCGGAACAGATTAAGGAGTTTATTCTGGTTCACTCAGTCCTACACGCACACGCATGGAGGACCAATGTTTTGTTTGTGCGCAAGCGCATTTTGGTGCATGTACCAGGTGCATGCAGCCACAACGAGACAGAGTGTTCGCCGGGCGCACACACCGAAGAATGTAGGCTGGGGGCAGCGGGCCGGGTGATTCACCCGTGGGAATGCCCAGGGCGTTCCCATGCAAATCGCATGGTGACACGGGTGCGGAGGGCAGGCAGCTGCCCGCCCTGTTCCTGTCGAGGGTACGCGCATATCTAAGGGACCTGAGAGTCACCATCGAATGATGTGGGTGCCGCCCCACAGGCTGCAAATGTTTCGCCAAAACATCCATTTGCAGCCATGCGGGCAACCCGACGTGCCAGGGGGGTCAGCAGATCTGCAAGCGGCGGGCAGCGTTTAGTCCACACATTACACTGCGAAATTCCTAGTGTTGCATGTGGACCAGAAGATCCCCCACCCCCCTCAATGTGTATAATGTGAATACAATTCTTTACCATTCCTAGAATGTATAATTGACTATTATAGTAATTAGGCCCTGAGTCACCGGTGCGGGCAGATTGCACGTCTGTGATATCTCATAGATTCTCTCGTGCAATAATATGCAAATGCCATTGTACGCATTCCCTGATGCTACATAGAGACGGGCGTTAGAAATCCTGCATGTCTGAGTAAAGCATGCTACATAATAATGATATGTCATCTGATCCTGCGAATCCACCCCTCATGTCAGGCATATCATCTAGTGCAGGGGTTCTCAAATTCAGTCCTCAGGACCCCACACAGTTCACGTTTTCCAGGTCACCCGACAGGTGCACTCATTACTGACTGACACTATTGAAAAGATCCACAGGAGATAATTATTTCACCTTTTAAGTCTGTGAGGAGACCTGCAAGAAATGTACTGTGTGGGATACCGAGTTTGAGAACCTGTGATCTAGTGTTTACATCCTCTGTCCGTCCTACATGCAGGGCCTATGCTGGATGTCGTCAGTCATTGCTCCGACGCTGACAGCATCCGGAAGTGTGTATGCGCTTGTCGATGCGGGATCCCATCACTGCCGATGTCGGCAGTTTAATTCTTTAATAAGTTGCTGGATCCAATCTCTCCACCATCTTGGAGCACCGTTCCCTGGGCCGACCCTAACGAGCCCTGGGATACTTACGTTCCGCAGTCCAGCCTTCCGGATTCCCGCACCAGAATCCTGACATCAAATAGGATCCCGGCCGAGATGCTGAACATATCCCCTCCACGGAATGGTGGCAATCCCTACAGGATATAGAGAATGAGTGTATGGATTCTATGACAAGTCTCTGTGACCATACAATGGACCTCATTCAGTATGAAGGTTGGAGTTTAGAGAGTAATGTTATGTTTTGGGTCACAATGGCTGTGTGTGACATCACGCAGCCACCGTGCCTCCCCCCACAAACAGCTTGAACATGTCTGTGTTGTACAGACCGCTCCCCTGCTACGTTGTGTCGACGCTGGCCCATAGACTACATGGCATTCTCCCGTGATTCCAGTGTTTGCACATGTGCGCTGCTGCCTATACATATTACCAACATATCACTATCAGATCACTATCATCAGGGAAACACATGATTTGACACTTTTCAGGCAATTTCTTGGTACGATCCATCAAAATGAGGTGAAAGCACTAGTGTACAGCCCACCTTTACTTAACCCCCTGTCTTCCTAAAATTCAGATATCTATAAACCAGGAGGTGTTAATGTGACACATAGCTACCATTGCAGTCCGTGCTCTTGTTCCACATTCCCCTCAATTCCAGAGTTCCACCGCCTAAATCTAAATCTAATGGTCTATATATCTGGACTGCGCATACTTTACCGGTAATACATCTGTAAACACAGCAGCGACATTGCCGGGTTTTCAGGTTTACTTTAGCCAACAGACGCATCCAGAGACATATTTTACAGCGTTTATCTGCCAGTCTAACGTTATGTGCTCAGAGAAAAATGAAAAGTAAGAAAACAAAACATTTTATGTGGCATAATGAGAGTCAGGCGCTATAACTAGTGGGGCGTCCATCACCGCTGTAACGGAATGCATTAGCCGAATGGGATTTATGTAATGCAACAAGCATTGTAGACCGGGGTGTATCGAGGTCAATGTGTGCATTAGAAATATGTTCTACATTTGGATTAACTATTTAACGGACTTTTTATTCTGCTATAACATTACTGAATAATAAACTCTACTTAGAATAGATGACTGATACACAGGTGTGGGGGGGGGGGGTGATGCCTCCATTCCTGGGCCCAGGCAGAAGGGGGCCCAGGACTGCAGTCGATCACGTATACTTTGTCACAAACAATTTATATTTTCCCTTGAAGCAATGTAGAGGTAGATTGGCGCGGTCAGTGCTGCAGACATTGGCGGTCTCACCAGGCATGCTGGGGGAACTGCCAATTTTGTTAGTCCCAGGCCGCAATTTTTGATGGCAGCGCTGATTATGGTTATGCAAACAGAAATGTAAAATGTGCCCAATGATTAGGGCAAGACCCCCCAAGCCCACCTCAGGAAAGCAGACGAGGCGTCTCACAGAATTCAGATTCCAATAGGTTTGGGTTGTATATATAGTGGGTTATAGACAAATAAACCTTCCTTATATATTTATATATGTAAGGGAACCTTTGTTGGCTCAGCTGTAATGTGCGTTTGTCCTGGAGACGTTTCCTGTATTGGGAGGAAGAAACACAGATGTATAATGTCAGACATATATGTAATAGGTGTCTAGTGGGCCTGATTCAGTAGCAGTCACAGTTTTGCTTAACAAGTAAAACTACGATTGCAGTCTCAGGCAGGCTGGTGGCTGCCCAGCACAGGGCAAGGCTGCCCAGCATGTAATCTCTGGCAGGCTGGTGGCTGCCCAGCACAGGGCAAGGCTGCCCAGCATGTCTAATCTCCGGCAGGCTGGTGGCTGTCCAGCACAGGGCAAGGCTGCCCAGCATGTAATCTCTGGCAGGCTGGTGGCTGTCCAGCACAGGGCAAGGCTGCCCAGCATGTCTGATCATTCCCCACAATGTGATTTTGCAATCACATTTCTAGCCTGGCTTTGAAGACCGGCGCAGGGACAGCGTGTTTTGTCTCACAGCGGCTTTGTGTGACATCACGCCGTTGTCCCAAACTGCCCCAAAAATGGTCCTGACAAGCCTGCGCTGTCCGGACCTGGCCCTCCCATTCCGCCTCGCACCCCATCACCATCTCATCACTTGTCTTTATGTAAGTAGGACTATTTAAACAGTGATCTGCATATTCCGCATAATCATTTTGCAAATTAATCCAAATTTGCGTTACTCAGCTGGCAGGCGCACTTCCCTTAATAAAACTGTTGATTCCCACCATGGCCCTTACTGTGCGGAGTTTGTATATTCTCCCCGTACTTGCGTGGGTTTCCTCCGGGTACTCCGGTTTCCTCCCACAATCCAAATATATACAGGTAGGTTAATTGTCTCATAACAAAATGAACCCTAGAATGCCTGTGTGTGCGTGTACATGTGGTAGGGAATATAGATTGTAAGCTCCGCTGGGGCAGGGACTGATGTGAGTGTTGCAGTACTCTGTACAGCGCAGTGGTATATGTGTGTGCTCTATAAATTTTGGGTAATAAATTAATAAATATCCATGGTGGATGCGGCTTTGTGAGTGTCCTTGTGGACGCTGTTTTATTTAGCAGTAAATGTATTTGCCATTTTTATTTCATGTATAAAGTGGTCCCATTATATCCATGCGACCAGCCGGCCTAAGAGCTATTTTATGATGCAATTTGCAATTTGCATTTTCCCCACTTATCTAACTCCGCCGTTTCCAGCCTCCTGCTCTTCCGCTAATGATATATTGTCACAATTAAGGATTTGAATATGAGTGTTTTGCTCCTGTCAGCTTACTGCGGGTATCAAAGGTTTTTCTCATTAGCTAGATTAATAACTCTCGTGGCATTTACAGCCAGATAGAATTTCATTCCTGCTTAATAATTACTATTGACCAGACCATCCAGCGGCCTCTACGGGTTATTAAACAATGTAGGCTGGAAACGATTCATTTAATGTTTCAAGACGGTCGATAAATTTATTCTATTACGAAGATGACCGGTTATTAACTTCTGCAATGCAAGAATCACGGTTTTATATTACATAGAATGCAGTAAGTACCTCATCCGCGCAAACCGCCTTGATACGCATTTCAAGGGGCACAATTATGGGGGAAATTTACTAAAAGAAATTTGTAAAAAAATAGGTGTATTTGTATCCAGAAATACACTTATTTTTGACATTTACTATCCCTCAAATACGGTAATTCGTATTCCTATTGATAGCACATCAATACGACTACGAATTGCCATATTTTCGGGATAGTAAATGTCAAAAATAAGTGTATTTCTGGATACAAATACACCTATTTTTTTACAAATTTCCTTTAGTAAATTTCCCCCAATGTCTCCGGAATTGGAACTGTCATCCTAAAATTAATCAGTTGTTTTTCGGAATCCCTTTTGTTGAAAAAATTTTTTTTAAAAATCACTTAAAAACCAAAATCCCAATTTTTCTTCACATTAAGACTGGCCATCGATGGTGATATAGCAAGTGACCATCGATGGTTACTAACTAGGCAATGTAAAACCAGGAATGTTTCACCCACTGATCATCATCCCTGTTTTTTTACTTGGCCCAATCAGAACCTGAAGACAGGGATTTAAGGGTGTTGGGGGCGGAGCCATGCTGTATTTCAGCAATTGTAAAAAAAAAAAAAAAATTCCGTTTTTCTGTGACATCAATTGGGTAAAAACATTTTTCTGGGTCTTTCATTGTCTTTTGTAAATTACCCATTACTGGTTACTCCTCAGAACAAAGCTGTCTGTCTGTCAGACCTAGAGTTGGTTAGAGGGAATGGGATCTTGGACTGCACACCCCAATTACACAAACACCAAGAGGTGCTGTCATACTGGGACCTGTAGTTCTACAGAGAAAGAAAAATACAGCACGCTCAACAATAATGATAACAAGCTCTGCTATGTAATATTTAGCAATATCGAGGTTCTTGGTATATTTATTGGCCAAGAAATAGTAGGCCACCCACCAGCGTCTAGGTGACCTCATCTCTGGTGGGTCCCTAATACTCAGTTTGAACGCAAGGCGTGGGACCCCACAAAAGCCGGTCAGCCCAGGTCAGCACACTAGTGAAGTAACCAAAGTTAATAAGAAAGAAGTCTTAGAGATGAGCCAGGCTGCGGAGATTTCTTTGTAAATCCACACAATTTACATTCTATAAGTAGAGCTGGGTAAACGTCAGTAAATTTGCTGCGGTGGGGTTATAATACTGGGAGGAAGTAAGATAATCAGGGGGAATTCCACTGGGAGCACCTACGCTCAGATTCCACAGCCAAATATGGAAAGTGGGGAACATTCTGCAGAATAATTCTGTACATTGTGTTCAGCGTTCATTACACCTGAGGAATAATACATTGTATTGTGGGTTTCTGCCTGACTTCTAAACAATTCTTATGGCTTCTGCAGATGCGGGACACAAAAATCCAGAGTTCTGGGAATTTGGGAATCTGTGGGGGGTCTTTACTGAGAAACTAATATAGTTTTTGTTAAAGCAATTTGTTGCATTTAAAGAATTGTGACATTAAATAAGTGTTGTAGATGCTACCTGCGGGGTAGGATAAGGAAACGCATATCGCCAGGTCCATGGGTTAATAGAAGCTGTATATGTTCATAAAAGGACATTATGTGCAGTATGTGTGGTATAAATAGAACTATGAGATCTGGATATATATCTGTGATAATATAAAAATGTATGTTTATACATTATATAAGTGATTAACAATATGCACTCTGTTTCTGCATCCGCATCGTTCTGTATATTCCAAGCAAATGCAGTAAGAAGTTTAATCGTAGATTATAAGCTTCTTGGAGCAGGACCCTCTTCCCTCCTGGTTTCACTACCCTCTTCTCTCATACTCTAATTACAGCTACTGTATCTCCTACACAGCAGCTGTCTATACCGACATCTCTTCTCACTTGTAATCGTTCATCTCTCCCAACGGCAACCTGACCCTGGTAGTACACGGACACCTCCTCTGCTTCCCTATATCCCAGCTGTATTGTACTAATGTGTGCCCTATGTACGGCGCTGCCCCTGGTAGTACACGGACACCTCCTCTGCTTCCCTATATCCCAGCTGTATTGTACTAATGTGTGCCCTATGTACGGCGCTGCCCCTGGTAGTACACGGACACCTCCTCTGCTCCCCTACATCCCAGCTGTATTGTGTACTGAGCATTGTGCTGCTGTTACCTGTGCTGTTGTAGTGTCTCAGTCACTGTAATGTTCTGTGTCCCCTGTACGGTACTAATGTATGCCCTATGTACAGCGCTGCCCCTGGTAGTACACGGACACCTCCTCTTCTTCCCTACATCCCAGCTGTATTGTGTACTGAGCATTGTGCTGCTGTTACCTGTGCTGTTGTAGTGTCTCAGTCACTGTAATGTCCTGTGTCCTCTGTATAGTACTAATGTGTGCCCTATGTACGGCGCTGCCACTGGTAGTACACGGACACCTCCTCTGCTTCCCTATATCCCAGCTGTATTGTACTAATGTGTGCCCTATGTACGGCGCTGCCCCTGGTAGTACACAGACACCTCCTCTGCTTCCCTACAATCCAGCTGTATTGTGTACTGAGCATTGTGCTGCTGTTACCTGTGCTGTTGTAGTGTCTCGGTCACTGTAATGTTCTGCGTCCCCTCTATTGTACTAATGTGTGCCCTCTGTATGGCACTGCCCCAGGTAGTACACGGACACCTCCTCTTATTCCCTACATCCCAGCTGTATTGTGTACTGAGCATTGTGCTGCTGTTACCTGTGCTGTTGTAGTGTCTCAGTCACTGTAATGTTCTGTGTCCCCTGTATTGTACTAATGTGTGCCCTATGTACGGCGCTGCCCCTGGTAGTACACGGACACCTCCTCTGCTTCCCTACATCCCAGCTGTATTGTGTACTGATCATTGTGCTGCTGTTACCTTTGCTGCTGTAGTGTCTCAGTCACTGTAATGTTCTGTGTCCCCTGTATTGTACTAATGTGTGCCCTATGTACAGCGCTGCCCCTGGTAGTACACAGACACCTACTCTGCTTCCCTACATCCCAGCTGTATTGTGTACTGAGCATTGTACTGCTGTTACCTGTGCTGTTGTAGTGTCTCAGTCACTGTAATGTTCTGTGTCCCCTGTATTGTACTAATGTATGCCCTATGTACAGCGCTGCCCCTGGTAGTACATGGACACATCCTCTGCTTCCCTACATCCCAGCTGTATTGTGTACTGAGCATTGTGCTGCTGTTACCTGTGCTGTTGTAGTGTCTCAGTCACTGTAATGTTCTGTGTCCCCTGTATTGTACTAATGTGTGCCCTATGTACGGCCAGGGGCAGGCTGGGCCGGGGGGCAGGGTGCCATGTGCCCCCCGGGCCGCTTAGCCAGTCACTGGCTGCGGGCCGCGCTGGTCACCATCCTCCACCTCCAGGTAGCCCTCCTGCGCTGGCCGCGGCTTCCAGAACATGGCCGCTGCTAGAGGAAAATGGCCGCCGGCCCCCTGCACTGAGGATATGTCCTCAGTGCAGGAGGCCGGCGGCCATCTTCCTGTAGCCGCGGCCGTGTTCTTTAATAGAAGGCTGAGCTGCACGCAGCCACGCAGGAGAGTAAGAGGCCGGAGAACTGGACGCACCCACGCTGGCTGCTAGGAGGGAGGAGCCCTGTCTGACCTTCGGCAACTGCAGTGAGGGAAGACTCCTGCGGCTGCCAGTGACGAGTTGATGTGTGCGGACGCGGCTGGCTGTGTCCATGGAGGCACAGCACCCAGCCAGCAGCCGCAGATACCACTGCCCCCGCCCCGCCGGCAGCCGCAGATTCCACTGCCCCCCCCGCCCCGCCGGCAGCCGCAGATACCACTGCCTCCCCGCCCCCGCCGGCAGCCGCAGATACCCCCTGCCCCGCCTCCACCCGCAGGTGATATCCCCGGAACCCCCCTCAGAGACAGGGGCAGGAACCTTGAGTCAAGCAGATGGGGAATAGGCTGGAAGCCAAACTTATAGACAGCGCAACTGCATGTTGAATTTGCCGCTGTCCATTAACTAATCACAGCTCGCTCCTGATTGGCTGTGAGCTGTGATTTGCTTCAGGGGAGCGGCAAATTCAAAATGCCGCAGCGCTGTCTCTACAAGTTTGGCTTCCAACCCAGTCCCCGATCTGCTTGGCTCGGAGTCCTAGGAGCAACAGTAGCAGCAATCTCCTGCATCTCAGGAGCTTTGTATATGGAGCCACGGTCTCCTTCCATGCCTGTCATTGGGCCTGACACACCAGTCACATTTTGTCCACCTCCTGATGCACCATTTTGTCCACCTCCCTTGCAACAGCATGCCCGCCTGCCCCCCCCCCCCCCCCCCACACTCCTTCTATTGTTGCATGATTAAATGGACCCCCAGGCTCCAACATGTACTGCCCAGCAGTAAGGCGATAGTCCAGAGGCCTATCGCAATCCCGCACCTGTGAAGCAGAGGAGCCGCAGTGCCCGAGGATCAGCGTGGGAAAAGAAGGAAGAAGGAGGGTAAGTTTGTAATTGCTTTATGCTTTATGAGGCAGAAGGGGGCCATAGGGTGTGTCAGATAATGTGTAATGGGCATTGCGGTGAGTCACATAATGTGTAATGGGCATTGCGGTGTGTCACATAATGTGTAATGGGCATTGCGGTGTGTCACATAATGTGTAATGGTCATTGCGGTGTGTCCCTTTATGTGTAATGGCATTGCGTTGTCACATAATGTGTATTGGGCATTGCGGTGTGTCACATAATGTGTATTGGGCATTGCGGTGTGTCACATAATGTGTATTGGGCATTGCGGTGTGTCACATAATGTGTATTGGGCATTGCGGTGTGTCACATAATGTGTAATGGGCTTTGCTGTGTGTCACATAATGTGTAATGGGCTTTGCTGTGTGTCACATAATGTGTATTGGGCATTGCGGTGTGTCACATAATGTGTATTGGGCATTGCGGTGTGTCACATAATGTGTATTGGGCATTGCGGTGTGTCACATAATGTGTATTGGGCATTGCGGTGTGTCACATAATGTGTATTGGGCATTGCGGTGTGTCACATAATGTGTATTGGGCATTGCGGTGTGTCACATAATGTGTATTGGGCATTGCGGTGTGTCACATAATGTGTATTGGGATTGCGGTGTGTCAGATAATGTGTGAGGGGCTTTGCGGTGTGTCAGATAATGTGTGAGGGGCTTTGCGGTGTGTCACATAATGTGTAATAGGCATTGCGATGTGTCACAATGTGTGAGGGGCATTTCCCTTTGAAGCCAGGCCACACACCTTTATTTTTTTTAGAATGTGTGCGTTCTTTATTTTTAAAATATCTTTTGGAGGGGCACATTTTTACTGTTCCCAATACTGGTGCGCACTGGTACTGGCACTGTGGGGAAATATGTGTCTCTGGCACTGTGGGGGCATATGTGTCTCTGGTACTGTGGGGGCATATCTGGCACTGTGGGGGCATATGTGTATTTGGCACTGTGGCAAAATATCTGGCACTGTGGGGGCAAATCTGGCACTGTGGACATCACATTGTGCGGTGTAATGGGCATCATGGTATGGGATGTAATGGGCATTACGGTGTGCGGCAGAATGTATAATTAGCATCACAATGTGCAATCTGCAGGTACACAATACAATCATGGTACAGGCCACGCCCCCTTATGATAGGCCACACACGCCTAATTTGTCAGCACGCCTCCGGCGCGCACAAGCATTCAGCCTTCCAGAAGGATAGGGGGGTTTGGGCCAGTGCTCTGGACTTGCCCCCTAGGCTAAAAGTTGCCAGCCAGCCCCTATGTACAGCACTGCCCCTGGTAGTACACTGACACCTCCTCTGCTTCCCTACATCCCAGCTGTATTGTGTACTGAGCATTGTGCTGCTGTTACCTGTGCTGTTGTAGTGTCTCAGTCACTGTAATGTTCTGTGTCCCCTGTATTGTACTAATGTGTGCCCTATGTACAGCGCTGCCCCTGGTAGTACACAGACACCTCCTCTGCTTCCCTACATCCCAGCTGTATTGTGTACTGAGCATTGTGCTTCTGTTACCTGTGCTGTTGTAGTGTCTCAGTCACTGTAATGTTCTGTGTCCCCTGTATTGTACTAATGTGTGCCCTATGTACAGTGCTGCCCCTGGTAGTACACTGACACCTCCTCTGCTTCCCTACATCCCAGCTGTATTGTGTACTGAGCATTGTGCTGCTGTTACCTGTGCTGTTGTAGTGTCTCGGTCACTGTAATGTTCTGTGTCCTCTGTATTGTACTAATGTGTGCCCTATGTACAGCGCAGCCCCCGGTAGTACACGGACACCTCCTCTGCTTCCCTACATCCCAGCTGTATTGTGTACTGAGCATTGTGCTGCTGTTACCTGTGCTGTTGTAGTGTCTCAGTCACTGTAATGTTCTGTGTCCCCTGTATTGTACTAATGTGTGCCCTATGTACAGCGCTGCCCCTAGTAGTACACGGACACCTCCTCTGCTTCCCTACATCCCAGCTGTATTGTGTACTGATCATTGTGCTGCTGTTACCTGTGCTATTGTAGTGTCTCAGTCACTGTAATGTTCTGTGTCCCCTGTATTGTACTAATGTGTGCCCCATGTACAGCGCTGCCCCTGGTAGTACACGGACACCACCTCTGCTTCCCTACATCCCAGCTGTATTGTGTACTGAGCATTGTGCTTCTGTTACCTGTGCTGTTGTAGTGTCTCAGTCACTGTAATGTTCTGTGTCCCCTGTATTGTACTAATGTGTGCCCTATGTACGGCGCTGCCCCTGGTAGTACACGGACACTTCCTCTGCTTCCCTACATCCCAGCTGTATTGTGTACTGAGCATTGTGCTGCTGTTACCTGTGCTGTTGTAGTTTCTCAATCACTGTAATGTTCTGTGTCCCCTGTATTGTACTAATGTGTGCCCTATGTACGGCGCTGCCCCTGGTAGTACACAGACACCTCCTCTGCTTCCCTACATCCCAGCTGTATTTTGTACTGAGCATTGTGCTGCTGTTACCTGTGCTTCTGTAGTGTCTCAGTCACTGTAATGTTCTGTGTCCCCTGTATTGTACTAATGTGTGCCCTATGTACAGCGCTGTCCCTGGTAGTACACGGACACCTCCTCTGCTTCCCTACATCCCAGCTGTATTGTGTACTGAGCATTGTGCTGCTGTTACCTGTGCTGTTGTAGTGTCTCAGTCACTGTAATGTTCTGTGTCCCCTGTATTGTACTAATGTGTGCCCTATGTACGGCACTGCCCCTGGTAGTACACAAACACCTCCTCAGCTTCCCTACATCCCAGCTGTATTGTGTACTGAGCATTGTGCTGCTGTTACCTGTGCTGTTGTAGTGTCTCAGTCACTGTAATGTTCTGTGTCCTCTGTATTGTACTAATGTGTGCCCTATGTACAGCGCTGCCCCTGGTAGTACACGGACACCTCCTCTGCTTCCCTACATCCCAGCTGTATTGTGTACTGAGCATTGTGCTGCTGTTACCTGTGCTGTTGTAGTGTCTCAGTCACTGTAATGTTCTGTGTCCCCTGTATTGTACTAATGTGTGCCCTATGTACAGCGCTGCCCCTGGTAATACACGGACACCGCCTCTTCTTCCCTACATCCCAGCTGTATTGTGTTCTGAGCATTGTGCTGCTGTTACCTGTGTTGTTGTAGTGTCTCAGTCACTGTAATGTTAAGTGTCCTCTGTATTGTACTAATGTGTGCCCTATGTACAGCGCTCCCCCTGGTAGTACACGGACACCTCCTCTGCTTCCCTACATCCCAGCTGTATTGTGTACTGAGCATTGTGCTCCTGTTACCTGTGCTGTTGTAGTGTCTCGGTCACTGTAATGTTCTGTGTCCCCTGTATTGTACTAATGTGTGCCCTATGTACAGCGCTGCCCTTGGTAGTACACGGACACCTCCTCTGCTTCCCTACATCCCAGCTGTATTGTGTACTGAGCATTGTGCTGTTGTAGTGTCTCAGTCACTTTAATGTTCTGTGTCCCCTGTATTGTACTAATGTGTGCCCTATGTACGGCGCTGCCCCTGGTAGTACACGGACACCTCCTCTGCTTCCCTACAATCCAGCTGTATTGTGTACTGAGCATTGTGCTGCTGTTACCTGTGCTGTTGTAGTGTCTCAGTCACTGTAATGTTCTGTGTCTCCTGTTGTTTCCGTTGCTATATGGGATTGTGAAATATTTTGCTTATCTTTACACTATTTATAAAGAAACCCCTAAATAAAGCCCCTCTGTAACGTGATGACCAAGTCACAGTTTCAAATGACATAATCACGATGTAGGTAGGGAGGTTCCTTCCTGCTGAGATCATTCTTTTTTTCCTGTTCAATTTAAACCACTGATCGCCTGATGCCCCTCACCACTCAACACCTTGAACCCCGTGACTTGTCTCCTCACAATTCCCCTTGTACCTGAAATAACCATTCGGAGTCAAGTAAATTTGGCGAATTAATTGGTCACAATTTATTAACTTGTTTACAAATTCTCTGTTACTTAATTTTGGGTGGCAAAGATAGCACTGCGGTCCACCAGCCCCTTATCAACTGAATCATGTAACCGCCTGGGAGACCGGGATCCCCTTCTCGCAACTGGCGACTTGTACCCGTGGGTGATCCCGTTTTGCCCCCCGACACCAGGCCTGGCGCCCTCCATTGGCTGGCCCGCAGTACTTCCGCCCCCGACGCCAGGCCTAGCGCCATACCATGGCTGGTCCGCATTACTTCCGTCTGCTGCTTTGCCATCTTGACGTTGCTTAATGTTGTTCCTTCTTCCTCTTGGGATGGGTGGGTGGGATCCTTGCTGAGATGACTCTGAGTGTGCTGACCCCTGTCCTCCCCCCTCCTTAAGTATGGCTTATACCCTGGGGGGTGGGCTGCCTATTCCATTGTCTTTTCCCTATCTCCTTTTTGCCCTAATCTGTCCCCTTCCCCCCCTGCAGCACCTATGTCTCTATTTTGTGGGACACAGGCTAAGTTTTTATCTTCATTCGCTGCTATTTGCAGCTCACTCTCTTTAAACCACTGATCGCCTGATGCCCCTCACCACTCAACACCTTGAACCCCGTGACTTGTCTCCTCACAATTCCCCTTGTACCTGAAATAACCATTCGGAGTCAAGTAAATTTGGCGAATTAATTGGTCACAATTTATTAACTTGTTTACAAATTCTCTGTTACTTAATTTTGGGTGGCAAAGATAGCACTGCGGTCCACCAGCCCCTTATCAACTGAATCATGTAACCGCCTGGGAGACCGGGATCCCCTTCTCGCAACTGGCGACTTGTACCCGTGGGTGATCCCGTTTTGCCCCCCGACACCAGGCCTGGCGCCCTCCATTGGCTGGCCCGCAGTACTTCCGCCAACGCTAGGTCCTATGACCGTAGCCCGCCACCCAACCGTGACCCTGTCTCGCCCTGGGACCTACTCTATTCTGGTTTCCTGTCCCCTGATGCCTGCCCGTGTCCTTATCCCCTGTTTACTCGCTGTCCAGAAGTTTCTTGCTTGTTGCCGTGATAATCTGGGTTGGGTTATGGGATGCTCAGATGGGTGTTAGTTGTGTAACATTTCCTTTGTTGACCGTATATACTTTTTGTAACTTGCAGATTGCCATCTGCCAATGTCTTTTATAGTTTTCTCTGAGCACCCTGCTTCGGATGCCGACGTGGCTGCTCCAATTCTAAAAGAGTGCGTGCCATAATCCTTTTCTTTCCTGCCGCTTGTTACCACGCAGCGCTTGAACAATGTTCTGAACTGGTAAATGGTGAGTGGAGTTGCGTCTGCATGATCTAGGAATGATGTGCCCTCCCCCGTTCTGTGCCCCAAGAAATCTTTTACCCGCTTGACTGGGCATGTTGTTGGGTTGCTTCCTTCCTTCAGCGTCACCCATTTTCCTTTCCCTTGCTGGTCTGTCTTGGACCTGTGAATTTTGCAGATCACCATTGTTTCGCTAATCGATACGTTGCTTGCCAACATGCCCGATGTCTTGCACCTCTTTGACGCGGCCACCAGCTCGCTCACTCTAAAAGCCCCGTAAAAAGCCATTGCAAAAGCCGCCCTCAGCAGTGCTGTTTCGTGTTCTCCCTTGCAAACTTCGCTCGCTGCCGACATGAGCTGTTCTAACATGGGCTCTGTAATGGGCCGTCTAGAGTCCGGTTCGGCTGGCCTTCGCCTGCCCCATCCTTTCATCATCCTGCTGATGTTAAAGTTCTTAGTTATGTCGGCTCTCCCCGACATCTTGGAGAAGAAGGCGATGCCGGCTAGCGCCACCCTTGCTTGCGCTCTAGATTTGCCGTCTTTGTACATGTCCCACAGAAATGCCTTTAGCAATTCGTTCTCCTCCCTCTTTTTCTTACCCTCTCTTGCTGCCGTTTCTCTATGCTTCTCCCACTTTTCCCAAGCTGCATTGTAGTTTCTCCATGTCACCGGCGCTAGTGAATCCCTCACCATCTTGTTCACCCCGTCTTCACAATCTGCCATAAGTGAGGAGGACAGGTTAGACCCTGCAGCTGAGCCTGCGGTGCCGCCTCCCTAAAGGCTTTGCATTTTCCCCGGGAGAGGGCGTCGGCTATTGTGTTGTCTATCCCAGGCACGTGCTTGGCGTGGAAGTTTATGTTGTTTTGCAGGCAACCCAAAACCAGGTGCCTGATCAGGTTAATCGCTGGCGGGGAGGAGGCACTTTGCTTGTTGACCGACTGCACCACCCCCAAGTTGTCACACCAGAAAGTTATCTCCTTATTGGCTAACCTGCTGCCCCACAATTCCACTGCTACTATTATTGGGAAAAGCTCCAATAGCAGCAAGTTCTTTGTCAGCCCCTCCTCTGCCCAGCTAGGGGGCCACAGCGCCGCGCACCATTCTCCTTCTAGGTAAGCTCCGAAGCCCCATGACCCCGCTGCATCGGTGTATAGTTGCAGCTTCTTGTTGGGCACTGACGGTGCCGGCCAGATCCGTACTCCGTTGAATGTTTGCAAAAAGGTTTCCCACATGAGCATGTCTTCTCTAATTTCTGCCGTTAACGTAACTAAGTGGTGCGCCTTCTTCACCCCCGCTGTGGCCCTTTCCAGTTTGCGGCAGAAGATTCTGCCCATGGGGATCACCCTGCAGGCAAAGTTTAGTGACCCCAGCAATGATTGGAGCTGTTTTAGTGTCAGTTTCCTTGCCCTTGCGTGCTCGCTAATCTGCCCCAGGAGGTTGGACACCTTGTCTTCCGGTAACCTGCATAGCTTGTCTGAGGTGTCTATTTCAATGCCCAGGTAGGAGAGCCTTGTTGTTGGCCCTTCCGTTTTTTCGGTTGCTATTGGTACCCCGAATGTGTGGAATAGTGCCTGGGTGGATTTGAGCAGCTGCTCGCATCTATCGGTATTAGCCTGGCCGACCAGTAGAAAGTCGTCCAAGTAGTGTGCCATAGTCTTGCTGCCTGTTCCGGCTTCCACACACCAGTGCAGGAACGTGCTGAATTTTTCGAAGAAAGCGCATGAAATGGCGCAGCCCATCGGTAAGCATAGGTCAATGAAGTAACTGCCTTCAAATTTGAGGCCCATGAATTTTTGACTCTGGGGATGAAGTGGAAGGAGCCTGAATGCTGATTCAATGTCTATCTTCCCCATAAGGGCCCCTTCCCCGCAGCTGCGCACTATTTTGAGCGCATCCTCAAAGGACTGGTAAGCCACGCTGCACTGCTGTTTTTCTATGGCGTCATTTACCGACCCTCCTGCGGGGTATGACATGTGCTGTATTAGCCTGAATTTTCCAGGCGCCTTCTTTGGTACTACCCCCAAGGGGGACACTACTAGCTGCTGTAAAGGGGGTTCTTGGAAGGGGCCTGCTATGCGACCCGCTTCTATTTCTTTAAACAATTTTTCTCTTACTATGTGGGGGAATTCCGTGGCTGATTTTAAATTACGCGGTATTACTGCGCCTCTGACTGTTCCTTCAATGGGTAACTTAAAACCGTCTCTGAACCCCTTTTCTAGAAACTCTGCATCTTCCTTGTTGTGGTACCATCCTAGCCATTTTTGCATGTTTTTTAGTTGTATTGGAGACGCTGCCTTACTTATTGCGCCGTTCCCCTTCCTTTTTGGGCACGGTGAGACCTCCTGCCTTCCTGTAGCATTCCTTTGCTGGGTGTCCTTTGCCGCAGTGTGTGCATGTGTGTCGGAATTTGCAGTACTGGCCCCTGGTGCAGTATGTGTTGTTGTACGCGAAGCATTTTCCTCCCGGTTTTTCCTGTAAACTAGGCCTCCCCGCCCGACTCCCCCAATCGCTGGGCGGTTCCTCTTCTTTGGGCTGTGTAACCACCAGCCATATTTCCACATCCTTTGCGCCCAATGTTAGCACTTTCCTCCCGCTGTGTTTCCTACGGAAGGCTTCGTCGTACTCCCTCCAGGTGTTTGCCTTACTGTTCTCCACCATGTCATGTATCATATTCATGTATTTTAAAACATTCATGTTTTCCCCAGGTCTGGTCTTAAGGTAACATGCTGCAAATTTGTACATCCCGCTTAACCATCTGTTGTATGTTCTATATGCTGCCTCCGCCCCTGGGCCTTTGGTAGCTGCCAGCTCACTTGCCTTCCTGGCCTCCTTTGTCATGGCGAAGATGTCCACATATTTGCCAGTTTTTATATCCTTTACTACTGCGCTGCGTACACCCGTGTCGATTGTGGTGGATGCGCATGTAAGTGACTCCTGTGCATCTAGTTCCTTGCTCTTCCTCTTCTTCTCCCGTCCCTTACGGCTGCCCTTTTTCCCATTCCTGATCTGCCTGACCATTCTAAGGAGCTTGGCCTGGCCTTGGTTAGATGTGTTTGCATCGCTATCATTGTCACTTGAATCAGAGTCGGAGTCCGAAGACCCTGCGTTTGACTCACCATTACTCCCGCTTGTATTTCCATCTTCGTGACGCGTTTGGGACTCTTCTCCTCTTTGCTGTATTATTGCTCCACTCTCTTGTCCATCTTGATCGCCCGCCGGTGTCTGACGGGTGCTTGGCACTGTGGTATTGCTGTCCGTTGATTTGCTTGTCTGTCCTGTAGCCAGATGCCCCTGGGCCTCCCCCCTTGGTTGTAGTCCTGTGGCTTGTCCTTGTTCCCTTTGTGGCGGTCGATCCATGGTCATAGTGTCTCTCTGAAGTGGGTACCCGCTGGGTGGCACTACTTGTTGTGCGCACTGCTGTTGGGCAAGCGATGGCTGCGCTGGCTGGTAATGCTGCCATGGCTGGGGGTAATACCCCTGCCCTGGGTATATGTTGTGGGGCTGGTGTGAATAAGGGTAGCGTGGCTCAGAATGGGTTGGGGCTGGGTAATGTGGTCCCTGGTAGTTGGCCACCTGATACTGGGGGCCTGGGTGCTGCGAAAGGTGACCGTACCCTTGTTGCCCGTAATTGGGGAATCCCGGCTGCGGGGGGTAATTTGCTGCCTGGGTGGGGTATGGGAGGTTCCCCTGTGGGCATGGCGGGTGGATGGGAGGAGGCCATATATTTGCCGGGCTGCGCCCGAGGGCTTCAATGGATTGCTGCACGGGTAACGCGGGCGTGGGCCAGGTGTTGGGGTTGTGCCCATGCGGAATGGGCGCAGACTGTGCTTGGGGGACCCGCCCCTGCTGCTCGTACGGGTGTCCCTGCTGTGGGGGTTGGGTTTGCTGCAGGGGCTCAGTGGATTCACCTGCAGCCATAACTGGCTGCAAGTCGCTTTGTGGGGGCTGCAGGTGGGGGTTGCCTAGCAACTGGTTGTTGTTGGTGTAAGGGGCGGGATAGTGGGCTGGTCCGTTTTGTATGTGACCTCCCCCACTCCCTCCTACCTGCACTGCGTGCAGATATTGCTGGCTGGGCACCTGAATCCGGGGGGAAGGGCTAGGCTGATGCAGCTGGTTATACTGATGCTGCCTCTCATCGGATTGGCTGCTGGGGGGGGTAGGGTCCCATGCTGTAAACAGCTCTGGGGACTGCTGGCTGGGGATGGGTGAAGAAGCCCCCGGGGGAGGGTGATCTGCCTGGGGGTCCCTGGTGTGCTGGGCTGGGAGCTGGCGCTGGTGATTGCCATCTTCTCCCTCTGCCCCAGGTAATTGCGTGCTGATGTACTGGCCGCCAGCAGGGGAGCTGTGGGGGACGTTGTGCCTCCCTGCCTGCTTGCTACACTGCTGCAGGGGCTCAGGGGGAGTGCTGCGGGACACGGAGGCTGTGTCCCGCTGATGGAGCTCCGGGCGATGCAGGGGCTCGGTGCGGGCGCTGGGGGGGGCGGCGCCCGGGCTGGGGGGGGCGGTGGCCGGTACTTGTGATTGACTGCGGGGCTTGTTGAGGGCGGTGCGGGGGGTGGCGGGTGCGTGCTTGTCCCGGCGCTCCGGCTGCTCTGGCTCCCTTTCCGGCGGGTTGCTGCGAGCGGGGGCTTGATCCTGGTCTCGGCGGTGATTGGCAGTGTGGGCGCTGTGGGGAGCGGCGGCTTGCTGACCGCTGCTGCTGGGTGTCGGGTAGAGCGGGGACGGGCTGCTGATTACCGTGTCTTGCAATGCTGCTTCTCCCCGCCGCCGCTGGTCGCCATCTTCCGCCTCTCCGCGTCTCCTTCTCTTCGCCTCTTCTCTGCTGGATTCTCTGGGTGCTTCCTCCGGTCCCCGTCCTGCCGCCGACCTCCGGACTGCTGCTGGCCTCTTCGCCCTCTGCTGCTCTGCCGGTACGCGGAATCTTGCTGGGGCTTCTCTGGATCTCCTAGGCCGGTCCATTGTATTAGTAGTATTTTGCACAAAACGACGCTGCTGCTTGCTCCTTGCTGAGATGACTCTGAGTGTGCTGACCCCTGTCCTCCCCCCTCCTTAAGTATGGCTTATACCCTGGGGGGTGGGCTGCCTATTCCATTGTCTTTTCCCTATCTCCTTTTTGCCCTAATCTGTCCCCTTCCCCCCCTGCAGCACCTATGTCTCTATTTTGTGGGACACAGGCTAAGTTTTTATCTTCATTCGCTGCTATTTGCAGCTCACTCTCTTTTCTCTAACTCAAGCTATAGCAGAGAGGCAGGGTTCACTCACTCCCCCAATCACCACATTAAGAGTCATTTGTATCACGTGTAATTATATTTCTCTCCAGCCAATGCGACCAGCTACACTGTAGAACAGTAACGTAATGATACATAATACAATTAGTAAACATTCAGGTTGCATTTGTTTCCATCGTTGTACTGTAACTATATAGCTAACAATTTCTAGACCTCTTTTTACCTAACTCCGTAAAGGGTTTGCTTATACACCAAACATTGTGTCATATTACCCTGACCTATGTTTGATGACCTTAATGCTTTCCCTTACAGTTGAGCAGTACAGTTAGAATATATCTGTGGTATATTATACATAGCTTTCTACACTAGCACAGATAATGGTTACCTTCCTTTGCATGGTATAATTAGCGCAGTGGAGTGTAAGCAATTAGTGCAGAGGAATGTAAACGTGATGCACACTAGCCACATTATCAGTGATATAATGATACACTAACACTGCAGAAACATAAATGAAGTGAACATAAATACAAGGAAGCCGGATTAGACAGTCCCCAGAGGCGGCGTGTTATTATTACGTCTGACTCTATTAAGCACATAAATACAGACAGCCCACTGGTGTCAGTGTCAGATATCTCCAGTATTGGCCTAAAGCCAACACAGGCAGCTGAGAGGCGGCTAATTAGTGTCGGCTTCTGCTGGGTCAACAATGCTGCCGTGGGATTTAAAAAGGATAAACCAGTTTTCTGTTAACTTCTTACTAAAAATGGGGCAGATGTACTAAGCCTTAACAAGAGATAAATGCAAGTGTGATAAGGAAAGATAAACGTCCAGCCAATCACCTGCTAACTGACTTTTTTCAAACACAGCCTGTAACATGGCAGGTAGGATATGATTGGCTGGATGTTTAACTCTCTTTATCACCATACATTTATCTCTTTTTAAGGCTTAATACATCTGCCCCAATATTACAAATGATGCAACTGATGCCATATCTAGGAAGCGGAGCTGCTGACAATACCACCAGCTAGAGGGCAGGGCTGCTGACACTGCAGCCGGCTACTGTAAGTAGCACACTACCTGCGGCATCCTAAGTACTCGGCGGGCAGCTCTGCAGTAGTGCTAGTGGCTGCAGGGCCCTTCGCTCTGTGTGGCGGCTCTCTCACTCCTAGCTATGGCCCCGGGTGCAAATAAGGCATAAAAATACATAATAAGTGTCTTTTATGTTTCAGTAATAAAACAAGTTGGATGTGTGAATTGTGGAAGAATTTTTTTTTGTTGTATTGTTTTAATTCTTCTTTTGCGGCAGGTCTGAGCACAACCCTTTGTGCACGTATCCAGCTGTGACTTTCCTGTCACATAACATAACTGTAATCCAAAATGTACTCACACTTGGACAGATACACGTTGTGCGAAAGTGTAAAAACAACCTGAACTATGGGGGTAATTCAGCATGGATTGCTTATCAAAGAATTTGCAGTGCACAGCGAGCAGAAAGCCGCCGCGCAGATGGCTAGAAAATGGCAAATGCATCACAAATAGCGATATTTTCACATATCCATTAGCAACAACCAGTTTTTTCCATCTGCTCCACTCTAGGACTTCCACTAAAGGTGCACAGGTGCATTCAATGAACATGGACACATTTTAAAAGATCCACAGATGGAGCTAATTATTTCACTTGTGATTCTGTGAGGAGACCTGCAAAACATGCACCGTGTGGGGCCCTGAGGACCGACTTTGAGTACCTGTGCTCTAAACCACTGTTTCCTAGAACAGCATTGTCAGTTCCTGGGCCAAAACAGAGAGCTGGCTATTCAGAGACAGTCCATGTTATGGGGGTATTACGGTACTGTAGTAGGTGGGCTACCTATCTGGTTGAGAACCCTCAATCACTCACACTGGAGGCTGTACTCAGAGTAGCATGGGGACAGGAATAACCAAATGTATAATGGGTGCAAAGTGTGCCACAAAATGCCCCCCCTACAATTAAATCTCCAGAGCCCTGCTGCGATGGCCAGCGCTGCAGACATTAATAACTGGGAAAATGGCAGCCGTGGATGTGTAAGAGAGATGTCCCCAGGTACAAGGCCCAGGGGACATGTTCCTGGAGACCAGCTCATGCACAGTGAAGCCAGAGTGTACTCGCTGCCATAGAAGAGGGATCTGCATGGAGCCTTCTCCTCTCTTATAACGCCCCTGGGGCAAGTTTGTTGCAAACAATGGTGGCATCTAAACACCAAATAATACCACTTTTACACCAGAATCCCGGGTAGGACCCGGGAATTTGAACTCTGGAAATTGTGAGGGTGTGCCCAGCCTCAGACTCCATTTACACTGAGGTTATTCCCTGGTAATGCCCTTTAACACTGAAAACTGGTCAGCCTGACTTTCCTTGCTGCTGTCATTAAAAATTACCTTTTTGGGCTGTTTATGATGAAGTCACAATAAAGGGAACAGGAAACTCTTTAATAAAGTTTTTTTTGCTTTATTATTCTGAAAATATGCATAAAACTCTTCATACATTTGTAATCTTTATATATAGATGGTATACAGTATTATAATGAAAGATAAAGATGTATATGAGTAAGTATAGGCAAAAACTTGGAAAATAGACCATTAGAAAAACTTTGTGCCCAAAAGGTTTAACATCCTAGGACGCTTTATAAAAGGTGTCTTGCAGCACACTACATATAATGTGTTACACATTACCTACATTATATGGCACCGGTTCTGAAGTTTGGTCCACAGGACCCCACACAGTGCATGTTCTGACCTGGGCTTTGAGAACCACTGGTATAATAAAACTCCCTACACTGTATGTAAAACACAGAACCACATGACTGCTCCTATAGGGAATCACACAGCCATAAATACAAAGAAATAAAGGCCCTTATTCAGATCTGATCGCAGTACAAATTTGTTCTCAAAATGGACAAAACCATGTGCACTGCAGGTGGGGCAGATGTAACATGTGCAGAGAGAGTTAGATTTGTGTGAGTTTTGTTTGTGCAGGGTAAATACTGATTGCATTATTCTTACACTGCAATTTAGATTTCAGTTTCAACACACCTCACCCAAATTTAACTCTCTCTGCACATGTTACATCTGCCCCACCTGCAGTGCACATGGTTTTGCCCATTTTGAGAACAAATTTGTACTGCAATCAGATCTGAATAAGGGCCAAAGTGCAACCTTTTAAAAAAATTTTAAGAGTACCCAACCTTAGGTAAAATTCCTGTACACAGAAAATTCTGTTTTAAGATTTGTGAGTTGCTCACTGTAGAGCTAGGAGCACCAGTGCCATAGTTTAAATTGGTCCCTCTGTATTCTGGTGACTGTTGGTTTGGTTGGGTGTCACATCCTGAGGAAGGCCTTTATAGGTTAAAACCTGTAGGTGGAGAGTCGTGGGGTTCCAGAGACCATTTAACTGCTGCATGCACTGCACTTTACTTCAAATTCAGAGGTATCAGTCCGGACCTGATCTCCTGCAAAAAGTTAAGTAGTTCCATCTTGTCCTTGCAGAAAGTTGTGGTTTACTGACTCCAGTTTTGGTACTTGTTTCCTAGCACGGCCACAAATCTTGGCCATCGGGGGTAATTTTAGTGGCCTGCGACGCGACCGACGCGATGCCCCCGATTTTTCCATTGAAATGCATTGAAAACAGTGAAAAATCGGGTCGGTCGCGTCGTGTGCGCCTAAAAATGCTTAAATGGTCCACCCGCGATGGCCGCGATTTCCCCATAGAGAACAATGTTAAATGCCTCAATTTACCCGCGATGACCCCGATTTCCCATAGGAAACAATGTTAAATGGGTCAATTTTCCCAAATCATCATAGGGAAGAATGGTAAATGGGCCAGAAAGCACAAAAAACCCCCCTGACCAGTGAAATGTCCCCCCAAAAGTAGTTCACGCCACCCCGTGATGAACGTGAACCCGAAGCGTGGCGAGCGCAGCGAGTCCGCGAGGGGCGGCGGTACGCGTCCTCCGACCTTTTCATACCCCCACTATCCACTAGGGCGTGGAGTAAGAATAGAATAGTGTGGCGAGCGCAGCGAGCCACAGAGCCCGAAGCGTGGCGAGCGCAGCGAGCCCCGCGAGGGGACGCGGATACCTTCACAGGTAAACGCGTCCCTTCGCGGCCTTCACAGGTATCCGCGTCCCCTCGCGGGGCTCGCTGCGCTCGCCACGCTTCGGGCTCAGTGGTTTGCTGCGCTCGCCACACTATTCTATTCTCACTCCACGCCCTAGTGGATAGTAGGGGTATGAAAAGGTCGGAGGACGCATACCGCCGCCCCTCGCGGGCTCGCTACGCTCGCCATGCTTCGGGTTCACGTTGATCACGTGGTGGCGTAAACTACTTTTGGGGGGACATTTCAATGTTCAGGGGTGTTTTTGGCCCATTTACCATTGTTCCTATGATAATTTGGGTAAATTTAGCCATTTCACATTGTTTCCTATGGGAAATCGTGGTCATCGTGGGTAAATTGAGGCATTTAACATTGTTCTCTATGGGGAAATCGCGGGCATCGCGTCTGGCCCATCGCACCCAATTTTTTTGCGCATGTGATGCCCGCGATGGCCCCGATTTTACCCCCGATGACCGCGATTATGATCGTTGTGGCCGTGCTAGGAAACAAGTACTCCAGTTTTTTATTATATAATGTGTTTTACTGTTAAAACTTTTTTTAAATAAACAAGTTGTTATTTTTATAAGTACCGACTGTACTTTTTGTTTTGATCCTTACACGAACACTTCGAGAGAAAAGTGAGTTTGGGTCAGATGACCTGGTAAAGATACCCTGATAGGATTGACATCACACTGAGTCGTGTAAGTGGGGTACGTCCCCGTCTGCATTTTTATATACCTACCTTTATAAAATCCTTGGTGAAGGTGAAACTGTCTCGGTGGAAAAAGATACCTTTTTGTGAGGTGCCTGCACTTGCCTGATGTGAGTTTTGTGTACGAGATACACATATACCTTATAAAGAAACCTTTATATGAGGAATACACCCCCACTTGGTGTGAGTAGGGTACGCAACTCTCCCATACAATTAATCACGTTTACATCTAAGTGGTAGAAATATATCTGCAAAAATTGTGTATACATACTATACCATATCCTACTCTTCTCTTTTACATATACTCCCATGTACGGAGGAATAAAGAAGAGTAACAAACAACGGGAAAAAGAACTGAGGATTACCACCAGAATACACTTAAAGTAACTTCAGGTTGTGAGCGCAGTGTGCGACAGGGAAACCTCATTTTTGTATTTTTTTTTTATCAAAATCCAGTTGGTGATGTTCCACTATCACATTTGTCATCGCTTTAGCCACTTGTTCAGACCGGTTAGGCTTTTTCTTTTTGGCAGGAACGGTGTACGCTGCAATTAGGCGAAAGAAAATAATCACATAAGAAACTTCTTTGATACCTGATATAGAAGAATAGCAGTATTGTTTGTGTTAAATGTGCTAGTGGCCTTCTCCCACCTGCATGCTAGCAACATTCTGCAACAGATATCATCGTCTATTGTTGTTCGGACGCTGTCAAATTACATTGATGAATCCATCACATTATTCTCTGCTGCACTATCATCACCAAACAGGAGTGGGGATGCCGGGCTCAGATGTGCTGACGTCTGAGTGCCTTCTGAAGCTGATGAGAACGGTGATGAGAACGGTGATGATGGCTGGGTAGTCGGTGCGTCATGGCTATCCTGGATATTGTCCTTCTGGCTGCAATACAGTGCAATCATGGAGGACAGGGCTACTGGGTTGCAGAGTGCCTTGTTCCCAAACACACTGTAGCACAGATTGTAGTGCACCCAATCCGGCCTAGAAGCACCGCTTTTCTAGCGCTTCAGGTCATGCACTTTGCTGAACTGCTTCCGTAGAGATGTAAATTTATTCACAACCTGTTGTTGCGTGCGATGGATACCTCTGGATTCCAGTATTTTTCAATATTGCGATACACCACCGCGTCCGTAATGGTGCCGGTCATCTGACGCCGAATATCCTCATCTGCCCTGATTTGCAGGAGCTCATGTACCTCCTTATCGGACTAGTTCCTGGAAGCACATATGATGGTGCATGTCAGGTTTGGGGTCTCCCAAACAGTCAGGCTGAGGGTGATGCTGTGGGACACACTGCATGACACAGCCAGCGTGTGCTGCAGATGAGGCTGTAAACACAGTGTGGAGAGTTCTTGCAGCACAGACTGTTGCTGTAGTGTAGGGTACAGGCTACAAACAGCCTGGTAACGCTGCTGCTGCTGCTGAGATGCTCCATGTGCTCTGTACGGGTCTCCGGCTGATGACATCATCTACCAGAGCCACAGTAGCGCCAATCAGCTCTTTGTGACGTTCTCCGGGTCAAATAACCTGGATAAGTACCATTTACACAGCCACTAACCCCAGATAAGCCCCGTGTCCGACCCTGATCCTGTGTCAGATTGCCGGGGAACAGGACCCGCATAATTTTTTTTTTCAGCCCATTTACACCAACATCCGGCCGGACTGGAGTGGCAATAACCGAACCCTGGTCGAGGTTCTGATAGAGCGAGGGCCACATAGGCTGGAGGGAATTTAAGAGCCTGTGAATTTGTTGTCCATTAGCAAAGTTATAAGCATTAGTATAAAGCCCAAGGGAATAGCAGTGGAGTGGCAGCTAGAGCTGCCAATCAGGTAGCATGGGGGCAATTGGTTTGGTAATAGTGTCCTTGAGATTCAGCTTGAAAAAGGGGACAGCGTTATCCCCGAAACGCGTTGCTGGAGCGGCTATCATAGCTGCTTTTTCACTTGCTGCTGGCACTTGGCACTTTATTCACCAGGCACTTTCTGCACGAAGCACTTTCATCCCGGTTGGTACTCTGGACTATACTTGAAGCACGCTGCACTTTCTTTGGCAAAAGAACTAAGCTACCTGCGGTGTGGTCGCAGGACCTTTCCACTAAAGGGCTAAGCCCACCGCAGCACCGTGATTTGGTGAGGAGATAGTCACTTTGCAGATTGTCCAAATTGTACAGAATAACGAAGGGATGTATTGTGCATAATTAATGCCTGAAATGAATTTATCACTTGTGTCTTGTTTTATATGTGTTTTTTAGGTGTACACCATTGTTGAATAAATTCTTTTTAATTACAGATGGTGTTTTATACATCCTTCTAGTGTGGGTTGCGCCACCCAAGGACACTATTACCAAACCAATTGTTCCACATAGGAGGTGGTGTACCTCCATAAAGTGTCACTGGGGCTGCACCCACCTAGTTAATTAGCGCTCACCATACCACTATACCATATTTTTTCAAGGTAGCATGGGGGCGTCAGCATAGAGAGGGATATATTAGGGATCAGAGCCAGGAAGTAAGCCTCTTTGAGTCTGGATCCCCACCACCCCTACCCTTTTTCCTCTGTGCTACCCGGCCTAAGGCCATCCACCAAATTTGGAAATTTTATACTTTAGCTTTAATTAATCTGCGAGAAGGCGCTCTCGACCAGCAGTCAGGTGGGGTGTCAGGTGGTCTCTGTGCGGTATTGCCCCCCCTTTGCCAGGACGGCGGGCGAGTCCCCACACTTCGGCTGGGGGCGTTGGACACTTCATGGAAGGTCTGCGCCATGCAATAGAAGGGGCGGTATGTCCGTCACAGCGCGGGCTGTACCCCACAAGAAGGGGTGTTGTCAGATTGGGGCGCTCCGGTCGCTACCATGGCAACACCGGGACTGGTGCTGGTCTCAAGTGCTTTCTTTGCCATCCCTTAGACAAATAGGGGTCATCCCATTTCAATAAATAATCATGACCTTTTAAACTTACGCAGTTGGTTTCCGTGTCGTTATTTGTAGATAAGGTGTTTGTGTCAGTTATTTCTAGGCATAAGAGTTAAGAAAAGGTATCGGCCAACAACATAATTCATTAGAGTCTCAAACCGCTCATACCGGGCGCCCCAGCGCTTGCGCAGTCAGACGTACACTTGTACAACATGGGGAGGGTTATTGCCGTAAAGTCTCAGACACCAGTACAGTAAAAGATGCTAAAGCGGAGTCAGAAGCAGCCCACTAATCCTTACTACAGAGACAGGAATAGTCTGATGCTTCATTATTACATTTCCCGTTACCGCAGGTGATAATTGATCCTACACCGCAGGGAAATGGGCACTGAAGTCTAATCACTGCAGTCACTGAGATAAGTGTAAGTCAGATGCATTTGCTGCCAGTTTCAGGACCTGCGGCTGAGGACTGTATCAGTTCCCTAATTATAAAAGACAACAGGGGTGACATTAACGCTCCTGACAATCGCTAAACCTAACACGTAGAGCTCTGCCACCCAAGGAGAACCCAGGGCACCTTAATTACAGCGGTGAGCCAGCCCCGATGCTACATTGATCTTCCACCAAACAGGATATCTGACCTCAGAGAAATGATGCTGAACGTTTATTCCTTAAGTGAGCGCATCACGGAAAGCCGCAGATGGCGGGAATAAAAATAACACCTAGGAAAAGACAGAAAGCCAATTACAGGTCAGTCAGGACGTGACTCATTTGAGACCGTTCTGTCCAGTCTTAAGACAAGTGAGATGCTCTGCGGACTGAGTGATTGCGTCAGAGCGTTCATGGACGACATGAGTCAGCATCAATTCTGAATCTGTAAATAACACACTCAGGGGTCTATGTACTAAGAGAGAAATAAAGTAGAGAGATAAAGTACCAGCCTATCAGCTCTTAAATGCCATGTTACAGGCTGCGGGGGTCTATTTACTAAGACTTGGGGAGAGATAAAATACCAGCCAATCAGCTCCTAACTGTCATTTTTTAAACAAACAGTAAGGAGCGGATTGGCTGGTACTTTATTCGCTTTATCAATTTAGTACATAGACCCCCATAGTAACCAGAGTAGGATTTGCTGTGCGGTCTTTGCTGTGCCCTGGTTTTTTGGACGGATGCTATTGTTGTGACTCCTGAGGACGGTCCCTCTTGGGAATGAAACACTGAGTATCACCTGATTTGTACCAAAATGCAAGTTTGATTAAAACCACAGCATTGTTTTATTTGCAATACTAATCTGGAGAGTGCTTCCTAATTTTTTTCTATATATTTATTTCTTTGGTTCTGGAGGACACCCCAGTGAGTACATGATTTTTGGATGAGAGTGCGATCTTTTTTTACATAAATATATATATATATATATATATATATCTCCATCGCGTATATATTGGTTTACATGCACCCTATTTGCAACCAAATACCCCGTCTGTTTTTCCCAGTCCACATCGTTTTCGCTGTAATGCCATTCCCCTCCTCCGTTGCTCATTACATACCCATTAGTTGACTTGGGGCCTTATTCAGACCTAATATGTGAAAATTGCAATTAGGCAATTTTGACATATCTGCACATATCTGTGCATCCAATGGGGGGGGGGGGGTAAGCAAAGACACGGTGGGGGTGAGGACAGACCATTGGGGTGCAGGCCCTAGTGTTTTCTGGGAGCGCCCTGGAAAATGCCATGGTGTCTGGGCGGCTCCAGTGGAAGGCTGCAGTAAACATGGTGGTTGCCGGACATATGTGCTAGTGGAGCGGAACGCTTGTACTTTAGCAATGTGCCCTGTACATTTTTGTGGGCAGATTGCAGGGTGGGGGGGGGACCAAGCAAGGATGGTGGTCTTGCCCTGTTGTACTTTTGGGAAATTGCGCTAAAGTACAGTTAAGTCTGAATCAGGCCCTTGGTCAATGAAGGAGTTGAAGTGTACTGCTTGTGCAGGACACACTGCCATATAATGCTAAAGAGTATGTTGCACATTCAGAATACATTCAGTGCCCTGTCCCATATCTGCCTATGTTATAGGTGATTTGTTGGTTTATTACCTCCTGGACCTCTTCAGTTATTACTACGCCATTTAATATGCAGATACTTGGACCCAAGTACAGTCCTTGTAATATTATTAGTTTCTATCTTTGTGCGAGTGGCAAATAGATTCACGTTAATTATTTTATTTTTATGTTCAATCCATTATTTTGATCGTGAAGTGACTTCCTCTGTTCTCCTTCTGCAACATGGCTGAAATAGAAGATCGGCCCAATTGTCTCCTGGAACACTCTGTGCTGCTGTGAACATTTTCACCATCTCAACAAGCACAGATTGTTCTGCTCCTACCCTAAAACTGGCTATGCATGATGCAATCAGCAGACGTAGCTTGATAACAGGGGGGCTCTCTGACCCAAAACCTACATTAAATCACCTCCATTTCAATAACATTCTAAATAAGTCGGAAAAGAAATTAAAAAAAATGGGTCCTTTAATAGACATTCGGAGAAGTGAGGCCCAGTCCTGTAGAACAGAAGAGGAGGGCGGCTGACAAGGTGACCTCTTATTCTAAGTAGCACAAAGGATGGAGGGCGTCTCTTTAATACAATATAAGAGCAATGAAGTTGTACTAAAGCGAGAATTACTGTATTTATCAATGATTATCTCCAATGGCTGTTATAATGAATAATCTCCCACAATAGCCCCATATAATGTAAGCCAAGCCTACGGCTCCAAGAACAAGATAATTACAGACGATGGGAATTGGAGAATGAAGTGGTCGCGGAGATCAGGGTGTACGGGTCACCTCTAGTCGCCATTAGCACTAACAATACTCCTTGGTCTATAGTATACACGAGAGGCCCAGGAACATTGCTATTTCCAGCCTCTGGTCCCATCTACGCACCTCCTCCATCAGCCAGTTGTTGTTCTGTTTGGGTCTCTTGTATAATTTGCTCTTCCCACTGTGCTGATCCGAGGGATGATTAGGAAGATGTCCAAATATCCAAATATATTACAGTATTTAGATTTACATAGTACAGTGTATACATTTTAGTGTTCGTTCCAGCATCCTGCACCTTATGCTGCCCATACACTTGTGAGATATTGCATGCAATCATTAGATTCCGACCACATCTGGGCGATAAATCGAATGATTGCATGCACAAAAGGTTGTGTATCATTCGTCGCGATGCGCGGGTGAGCCGGTCGAATGTCGGGTCTCACGGTCTTATGTGCTGCACATAATAATTATCGAATTGCAGGAGCAATCGCCTGTGGTTTTTAACCACATGCGATGCTCGAATGCAATCCGATGGTGGGGGGGCGGATGGAATGCTTTTTCAGCGGCGTGGGGAAGGGGAGAGGGGGCCAGAGGGACCACTGGCAGCGTGGGAGACGGCGAGCAGAGGGCAGCATTGCAGCTGTAGCGCAAGCGGGCGGCGAGGGTCAGCCCTCTTCCAGCACCCGATGTGATATCTCAAGATGGCATGTGACATCGGGTGCTGTAAAGGGGGCACTTTTAGCAACACAAGATGTGATTGGGTTCGATGTACATCGCACTTCGTTGTTGCATCGAATCCGATCGCACAAGTGTATGGGCAGCATAGCAAAAACTTATGCAGTTCCTTTTTCCTGCCTGGGGTGTTGCTTCTAGCACAGCGTGGTCTGTATATAAGTGCTGAGAAACAGATCAGCCTGTGCTAGAAGCACCAGGCAAGAAAGGGGCACTGCATGGGTTTTGAATGGTGCAGGGTGCTTTATTAATGCACAGTTTGACAGCTGATTGGCTGGAGCACCATTGATCGTGCACAATGAGTTTTATCACTCATTGATAAATGGGCCCCTATAATTTGGGATGATACTGGACAGAAAAAGAGTTATTTAATGATGGATTTTGCTATGGGGCGAGTGGAAACGCCGCAAACTGGGGTGAGAAATCTGTCAGCAGAGAAGTCTCCGCCCCTCATTCTTACTTTTCCTTTGTATTTTTCTAACAGAAAAGTTCATTATGGTTGACATACAGTGGTCAACTGTCAAAATGTCGACATTAAAAGGTTGACATGCATAAAGTCAAATTGGTAATGCTTGAATACTTTTTCATCTATGTGGACTCCGATTGGGAATGGTAAAGTCTGCTGGGCACAGCGATAGTGGAGCGAAGGATGTAGCAAGGGTTCACAGGACTTTTTTTATAGGTCCACAAGCTGTAGTGTCAACGCTGACACCCAAAAAAGTGAAAAACCCCACGTCGACATTTTCCTGTGTCGACCTAATAACTGTCACCCTAGGCATTGTCTGTGAGCCATATATTATGGGGTTAGGAAGTCACTGCCCAGTAGATAATACACCACCAGTTATGGTCCTGCCTGGGAAGGACTATATGGGAGCCAGAGCCAGCAGAGGGCGTAGCACAGGCGATTATCCTGCTCACAACACGCATAGCAAGAACACGGACCTACATATGTTATGTGTCACCCAGACTGCTTGTGTTGTGGTATTTCCTGGCTGGATACAGGGGGTGTCATGGCGGCACAGGCAGTATGGCGCGTTTCGCTGCAGTCCGCCCCAGGTGGGGACAATGTCCTATTTTCTGTCTCATGGAACTGAATGAAATGAATCAAGCTCCAGGACTGAGCGGCCATTCTTCAGCACAGCGCTGAGTTCTCAGTGAGCGGCAATCACAGGACGTCCTGTGGTGGAATTTCAGAAGCTTCCTAATTAGGAAAGTTTAAACGCCCCAGGAATTTACTAATTTAATGCTCAATTTAAATCTGCTGCCGTGGAATAACGTGGCGTCAGTGAGAGGGTGACACAAACACCGGGATTATGCTGCAATCCTGGAACAGTACCGTGATTTAGCAATACGAATGCATTACAATGATATATAACTATTATTTATATATATATATATATATATATATATATATATATATATATATACCTTACATGTGTGAAAACAAATACAATTATAGGTATTAGTGTTAAAATTAAAAATATTTTAAATCTGGTTTGTTTAACCCTTTGAGTGCCAGCGTCGCTGTGAGAGATCCTCAAAATATCCAAATACCCTTGGGGTGTTCCTGCAGTCAGAGAAGAAAATGATTGGTCTGTGTCAGAGCCCTAATTAGACTTTTTGGTGCCATGTGCCAGGAATTGCCCTCCCACCCCATGATAAAATGAAGCACATTCCCACATATGTTTATATACAGTATATATTATACACAGTTGTTATAGAATACTGCTAGAAAATGTATTTGAACACAAATCCTCTTTTATACCATTAATAAATAACAAATTTCAGCTTACTGCCATTCCCAGGGGGTTAAACCCAAAACCTGTTATATCCCACTCAAGCACCCTACTCATTGAGCTATTAGGTCCTGCAATAAAGCTAAGATATTTGTAACAATATGAAGCTACTTGTACATTGTAAAAATGATTAGCATTGCAAATAAGCAGATCTATGTAGTGTGCAGCCTCACATCCAATTCCTTGCAGCCATGCACTACATCATTCCTCTCAACTGTTAGAGTTTTGCAGGACAGCGTTTTTGGGGGATTGTTGCACTTGTGGGTAGCAGTGCGCCATGGTGGGGAGGGGGGCAGCTGGGAATTCTCCTGTCACTCGCTGTTCTGCTTTGCACTAAAAGATTAACAAGGGGGCATTCCAGCATCTCGAGTGCTGGACATGCCCCAATAGGGATGGCTTGCGATCCTAAAAGAACATGCCCTGCACACCAGGGGCCATATTCCTTTTACAAAACATAGGAATTCCTATTTACAGAAACAAAAGTTGGGAGATATGCACTACATAGATCTACTCAGCTGAAATGCTGATTATATTTTCACAGTAAAAAGTGAGTCAGAATTATCTGATTTATGTGCAATGCATAGAGTGTCTGACTGCAATACTATAGGCTATAGGTCCGAATCCCTGGTATGTCAGCATTTCGAAAGATAATAATGGACAGTGTAACTGAAAATGAAAGAGCTCTCAAGTTACTAATGTTGTACAGGTATTGGTTGGAAAGGATCAGGGCCAATCCGGAGATGTTGGGCTTCAAAGAGGAGGAAAGCAATACGTGAAAGTAGATAATTGACAAGTGCCAACAACAGTGCCCCCTACCCCCAAATATTTCTGAACAGACCCAAGAAGTTCTCTTCAAAATAATAGTATTTTTTTTTTTTTTTCAAGAACTAGTGTTTGCTAAATACTGGAATACGAGAGTGCTGTAGAATTGGTTGTGAAGTTCAACGATGTAAGAAAATTTTCTTCTGGCAGAGAAAACAAGCAATAAACCCTTTGTCTCAGGATGACTAAGGAGAAATCCATGCATGGAAAATAAATACAGGAGAACAGGAAATCCAAACCCCAGAGAGGCTGATGTATCGTGCGTGGAATAATTGGAATAAGTCCGCAGGAAAATGGACCTGTGTTGTGTAACTCCACTTATCCGATATTCTCTAATCGATTACGATTATCAAAGACCAGTAAATAGCACATGAACCATTCTCTATAGCGTTCTACCGTCCTCCAATCCATCGTCATCACGACGGGCAGGTGACTAAGCGGTCATATGCATGGTATGGAAATAAATGAGCAAACATAGGGCCTGATACGCATTAGTACATAACCCGATGGTTTACATACTGTTCCTTTGTTTCTGGGTCTGTGCAGATGTAAGACCGATTTTGTGCATCGTCCTGTGTGAGCTCACTCGCTGCGGCGTCTGGGGGGTGGCAATAAGACCGCTCTACAAAATGCAAGCATGTTACGTAAAAGTTGTGCCCCCTGCCAAAAAGGTAAGTTTCTGCGGTACTTGTGTATTTTGGCGGCGCATGATTTCAGCATCGTACGATGAACGTATCGCATCGCATGCCATGTACCCGATGGCATGCGATGCGATGCGACGCGATTTTGACCCCCTATACGATGAAAAATCGTATAAGCACCCTAAAGGGTGCTTACAATGTTAAATGCACCCCCACGCCACCCCCCCACTATAAACGTGAACCCGAAGCGTGGCGAGCGCAGCGAGCCCGCGAGGGGCGGCGGTACGCGTCCTACGACCTTTTCATACCCCCACTATCCACGTCGGCGTGGAGTTGAGAATAGATTAGTGTGGCGAGCGCAGCGAGCCACCGAGCCCGAAGCGTGGCGAGCGGACGCGGATACCTTCACAGGTAAACGCGTCCCTTCGCGGGCTTCACAGGTATCCGCGTCCGCTCGCCACGCTTCGGGCTCGGTGGCTCGCTGCGCTCGCCACGCTTCGGGTTCACGTTTATAGTGGGGGGGTGGCGTGGGGGTGCATTTAACATTGTAAGCACCCATTAGGGTGCTTAACATTGTGTAAGCACCCATTAGGGTGCTTATACAATGTTTAATCGCATCGCATCGTATGGCATTGTATGCCATGTACAATGGCATACAATTTGAAAATTGTATGCCAACGTACACTAACCAACGAAATCGCGTCGCATCGCATACCATCGCATGCGTTATGGTATGCGATGCGATGGGCGCCGCCAAAATACACAAGTACCGTTTCTGCTTATTGCCAGGTTGTTGAATGCTCATTGCATGCTCATTGCCAGAGATAACATGCTCATTGACAGGTGTTTCATGCTCGTTACCAGGTGTTACATGCTCATTGCCAGAGATAACATGCTCATTGACAGGTGTTTCATGCTCGTTACCAGGTGGTTACATGCTTGTTGCCAGAAATAACATGCTCATTGACAGGTGTTTCATGCTCGTTACCAGTGGATTACATGCTCGTTGCCAGTGGGTAGGTGCTCACAGAACACCACCACTCCCAGAATTCTTCTGGGTAGAGCTGTACGCGCTGCACTCCCCTGACAGACACTAGAGGTCCAGTAGGACGCCTGCAGGATCCAAAAGTGGTCCAGATAACCGCACAGAACAGATACAAATATTACCTCAAAGTCAACAAGGGTGTGGATGAAAACATCTACCGTGTCTAGGTAGAAAACCAATAGGTCGAGACCAAAAGATCGACATACAAAGGCCAACATTGACAAAATGTCAACATGCAAAATGTCAATATTGCAAAAAGGTCATGAGACAGGATCCCCAATTTGTGTATTGTGTTTCCGCACACGGCTCACCATGCTTCAGGCACTGGTACTTCGCTCCACTTCCGCTGTGCTTGGCGCTTTTTACGGTTCCCACCCAGAATCCGCATGGATGGTAAAACATGAAACTGTGGACAAAAGTGAAAACCTCATGTCCACTTTTTGAATGTTGAAATAAGTCAATGTCGACCTTCTGATGCCAACCTGGACACTGGAGACCTGTCATCCAGATACCACAGGACTTACAAAGTGGAATAAGGACGTCACCCAGTTATTGTAGCTGGAACATTATACCACAGTAGTAATAGAGGTTTCTTATACATTATACCGCAGTAGTGATAGAGGTTTCTTATACATTATACCGCAGTAGTGATAGAGGTTTCTTATACATTATACCGCAGTAGTGATAGAGGTTTCTTATACATTATACCGTAGTAGTGATAGAGGTTTCTTATACATTATACCGCAGTAGTGATAGAGGTTTCTTATACATTATACCGCAGTAGTGATAGAGGTTTCTTATACATTATACCGCAGTAGTGATAGAGGTTTCTTATACATTATACCGCAGTAGTGATAGAGGTTTCTTATACATTATACCGCAGTAGTGATAGAGGTTTCTTATACATTATACCGCAGTAGTGATAGAGGTTTCTTATACATTATACCGCAGTAGTGATAGAGGTTTCTTATACATTATACCGCAGTAGTGATAGAGGTTTCTTATACATTATACCGCAGTAGTGATAGAGGTTTCTTATACATTATACCGCAGTAGTGATAGAGGTTTCATATACATTATACCGCAGTAGTGATAGAGGTTTCTTATACATTATACCGCAGTAGTGATAGAGGTTTCTTATACATTATACCGCAGTAGTGATAGAGGTTTCTTATACATTATACCGCAGTAGTGATAGAGGTTTCTTATACATTATACCGCAGTAGTGATAGAGGTTTCTTATACATTATACCGCAGTAGTGATAGAGGTTTCTTATACATTATACCGCAGTAGTGATAGAGGTTTCTTATACATTATACCGCAGTAGTGATAGAGGTTTCTTATACATTATACCGCAGTAGTGATAGAGGTTTCTTATACATTATACCGCAGTAGTGATAGAGGTTTCTTATACATTATACCGCAGTAGTGATAGAGGTTTCTTATACATTATACCGCAGTAGTGATAGAGGTTTCTTATACATTATACCGCAGTAGTGATAGAGGTTTCTTATACATTATACCGCAGTAGTGATAGAGGTTTCTTATACATTATACCGCAGTAGTGATAGAGGTTTCTTATACATTATCCCGCAGTAGTGATAGAGGTTTCTTATATATTATACCGCAGTAGTGATAGAGGTTTCTTATACATTATACCGCAGTAGTGATAGAGGTTTCTTATACATTATACCGCAGTAGTGATAGAGGTTTCTTATACATTATACCGCAGTAGTGATAGAGGATTCTTATACATTATTCAGCGAGATTTGTTTATCTAGGCTTATAATAGTCCCTTTCGCTTCTCTGTGTTAGGAAATATTATTCGTCTACGCGTCTGAGCTGACATGATTTATTATTCAGGCCACATCTCCCAATGTAACGCCCTCTTCCAGCCAACTCCTCTGACTCACGTTGCCACACGTGATCCCCACCTACAGCATCTGATCCTGATTTTCATCCTGCGGTAATGTGATTGCACAGTCCTGAGACCGATCACAAAATGTTACGTTCCCTAAACCTTTATTTAGTTTATATTGCACAACACATCAGTGCCCTGCGGGGTAACTGTATATAAGTCAACCTACTTAGGCGCCTGCCTGGGGCCCAGCAGGTCCCAATGGGCCCCATAAAGATACCCTGGTCATCCAAAACATTCCCATAGGAGCACTGAGCACTGTGCGACTACCACATGATGTTATGACATCACATGCACCTGCCCAAACTCCCGGAGACCCTTTGATGTTCTGTGATAGGATAAAACAAGTTTGGACACACAGAATGGTCTCCCCCACTGTATGTTGGCAGTCAGGTTACTGTACATGTGACCCAGGTATGAGGCTACTTCCAAAATAGCTACAGCCTGACTTGTGCGCAATGCCGATGGTCACGCAGCCGAGCATTTATCAGTATAAAGAGGTCTTATGCTCATATGTTACAATGGGGCCCATTTATCATCAGATGTTTGAGGCTGTTTCTCACAATTTCGGGGTTAGCCTCAAATATTAGGTATCATGTGAATGTTTAGGAGGACGGCAGTGTGGTACGGGCGTGGCTCACACTGTGTCTAGGCAGACAGGCAATAGGCCAACAATAAATGTTGACATTCAATATTCCGACATTAACAAATTGTCGACACAAGCAAAATGTTGACATTGCAATAGTCGACACCTTAAAAAAATCTACTTGCCTTTTTCATGATTTCTTTTTTTCCCACTGCCATCCATGTGGACTCCGATTGGGAACAGTAAACCTGTAAACGGTAAATGCGCTACACTACTTGTCAGCACGCGCCGCGGCCGGTGCCGTCTCTCTGCACACGCGCTGTAGCTCCATCAGGCTCATTGTTAATCCGGCCCTGCCTGCCAGGCTGCCTCATCTACGAATTTCTGGAATACTCCACAAATCAGACTCATGCATGTAAGAAAATCATTGCACCTTTGTGTTCTGACATTACCGCTGCATCCGACATTACCGCTGCGTCTGACATTACCGCTGCATCCGACATGACCGCTGCGTCCGACATTACCGTTGCATCCGACATTACCTCTGCGTCTCATATTACCGCTGAGTCTCACATTACCGCTGCATCCGACATTACCACTGCGTCTGACATTACCGCTGCATCCGACATGACCGCTGCGTCCAACATGACCGCTGCGTCCGATATTACCGCTGCATCCGACATTACCGCTGCATCCGACATTACCGCTGCATCGAACATTACCTCTGCGTCTGACATTACCGCCGCATCTGACATTACTGCTGCATCCGACATTACCGCTGCGTCTGACATTACCGCTGCATCCGACATGACCGCTGCGTCCGACATTACCGTTGCATCCGACATTACCTCTGCGTCTTACATTACCGCTGAGTCTCACATTACCGCTGCATCCGACATTACCGCTGCGTCTGACATTACCACTGCATCCGACATGACCGCTGCGTCCGACATTACCGCTGCATCCGACATTACCGCTGCATCCGACATTACCGCTGCATCCGACATTACCTCTGCGTCTGACATTACCGCCGCATCTGACATTACTGCCGCGTCCGACATTACTGCTGCGACATTACCGCTGCGACATTACCGCTGCGTCCGACATTACCGCTGCGTCTGACATTACCGCTGCATCCGACATTACCCCTGCAGCCGACATTACCGCTGTGTCGGACATTACCGCTGCATCCAACATTACCACTTCGTTTGACATTACAACTGCATCCAACTCAGAATGAGGCCCTGCATATTACATTCTCTGTGGATCATTCGGTTGACACTATTAGGTCGACATGCATTAAGGTCAACATGCAAGAAGGTCGACATTAATGTAGGTCAACATGGGTTAGGGCAACAGGGTCATTAGGTCGACATGGGGAAGGTCAACAGTCAAAAGGTCGACATGGGGTTTTTCACATATTTTTTGTCCCGAATTTCGACACAGTCGACATGAACACTGAAACATAAGACCGCGTCCCTTCACATGACTCACTTTGCACCCCATGCTCGCTGCGCTCGGCACACTATTTTATTCTCCCACCACGCCCTAGTAGATGGTAGGGCATGAAATGCCGCCTGTCCGCACATGTCGGCTCAAAATAATGTGAAAACCCCATGTCGACCTTTTGATTCTCCACCTGTCGACCTAATGACCCTGTCAACATTCCTGCATGTCAACCTTCCTGCATGTCGACCTTTTGATTCTCCACCTGTCGACCTAATGACCCTGTCAACATTCCTGCATGTCAACCTTCCTGCATGTCGACCTTAATGTTTGTCGACCATCTACTTGTAGACCTAGTGACCGTATCCCCTGATCAGGATATACATGTCATTAGCAGAACAGTGAGACGACGTGTCCGGGCAGTCACTGTTCTAGATGCTCCGTCAGAGAAGTGAGGCCGCAGCTGTGCCCAGCCCGCGCCTGTGAGATCCTGGCAGAGCGCTGTCTGAGTACCAGCTGCACAGAGCTCTGATACCTGGACTGGAACTGTTTCTGCACTGATGGGGGTGATTCCGCTGGAGTGTGCGTGTGACGGCCGTGTCCCTGGCAGAAATCCCATTCTTGCCTCTAAACCAGGCATGTCCAACGTTGGCCCTCCAGATGTTTTGAAACTACACATCCCAGCATGCTTTGCAATAGTTTTAGCATTCTCTAATAGCAAAACTGTGGCAAAGCATGCTGGGATGTGTAGTTTCACAACATCTGGAGGGCCAACGTTGGACATGCCTGCTCTAAACGTTTATTTTCTTGTTGTCACATGGTCATCAGCAATATACATGCAGTCGCCGGCACCCCGCCGGGTCAACTGACCTGCAGTACTAAAGCCAGGTACACACTGGGCCATATGCTGTCCGGTCAGACGGATTGGCCCGACATATCGCTCAGTGTGTATGCGTGATATGTGCACCCCCCCGGTCACTTGTGATGATCACTAGCGGCACCATCGATGGAACAGTGATCGCTACGTCCTTCATTAACATCGCTGCCGTATGTAGGACTGATCTGGGCTGGACGTGTCTGAACTACAGTGTGTACCCAGCTTAAGTATTACCTCCTCTACGCAGAGCAGGAAACGCTCATATTGTCTACAGCAACTAGGTCGACAAGCTTTGGGTCGACATCGGTCTAGGTCGACATGGGTCTAGGTCGACATGCGTTTAGGTCAACAGGTCATTAGGTCAACACAAGCATTAGGTTGACATGGGCAAGGTCAACAGTCAAAAGGTCGACATGGGGGTTTTGACTGTTTTTTGAGCCGCCATGTGCCGACACACAATATTTCATGCCCTACCATCCACTAGGGTGTGGCGGGAGAACAAAATAGTGTGCCGAGCGTAGCGAGGCACCAAGCCTGAAGGGGACACGGTGCACTTTAACCTGTGTCCATGTCAACTGTGTCAGGTAAAAAAAACAGTGAAAAACACCATGTCGACTTTTTTGACTGTCGACCTAATACTTGTGTTGACCTAATGACCTGTCGACCTAAAGCCATTTCAACCTAGACCCATGTCGACCTTGACCCATGTCGACCTAGACCCATGTCCACCTAGTGGTGTCGACCCAATGCTTGTTGACCTAGTTGCTGTAGACAATATGATCCACACCCCACAGAGTTGCAACATTGTTTCACCAATGTATAAAACAACAGACACGTTCTAGAGCAGAAGGTTCAGGTGCCCACACACTTGAACGATTTTTTTCCAATGACTGTTTTCCAACCGATCAGCCGATTGTTACCACAAAATCGTCCAATCTCGATCGAATGTGCGCTTCCATGGCTCTTTTTCTAAATCTTCTGATCTTACGTGCTGCATGAAAGATCAGAAGATTTAGCAAAAGATCCGTAGGAACGCACACGGGATCTTAAAGCTGCCCATACACTAGCCGATTTTGGTCCGATTTCGGCCAGATCAGTCGGATCTGGCCGAAATCGGACCAAAATCGGCTAGTTTTGATGCCCCCTCAGATCCGATGCGTGGTCCAGTGCGCATTGGATCTGCGTCGGGTGGTCGGACCTGCTGCACGTCCGATCACCCGACTTGGGACCTAGTCTGTAGTGGTAGTGGGGCGTTGGGGTGGGCGGCAAGTGCAGGGTCCGGGGCGGCTCTGCAGAAACACTGCGCTGGTCAGCGGCGGCAGTGTTTTGAAAACAATTCAAACGATAGGCCTGCCGCTGATTGGCTGAGGGAGAGAGCGCTCCCAGCCAATCATCAACGAGGTCGCTGATTGGTTGAGAGCGCATCCTCTCTCAGCGGCCAGCCTATAGTTTGAATTGTTTTCAAAACACTGCCGCCGCTGACCGCATGGTCTCCGCAGTGACCATGCAGCTGGACACTGTGGAGACTCCTGGACCCCATCCAGCTCGGACTCCAGACCCCCTGCAGCTCCCCGGGAATTTACATGGGATAAATCGCATGCAATTTATCCCATGTGAAAAATGGCACATCAAGTGCCAAATCGTAGTGAGCTCTCCCGGGGAGCTGCCGGAAGAGCTCAGAGGACATTAGGTCCGACTTGTCTTTCAGACAAGTCGGCCTAATGTATGGGGGCCTTTAGAGAAATCTTTGGTGAAGATGTGCGCTCGCCTGAAATCTATCGTCCAGGACGGACAAAAGATTTCAAGGCTAATTTATGCGCACATCTTAAGATCGCAGATCTTTCTAGTGTGTGGGCACCTTAACGGTAGGTACGTGGTGATTTCAAACAAACTGGTGACTAATCTGCAATCTGATGCTTTTCTGTGGATCAGCTGTCTCATCTCCGTAGCAGAACGTATTACAGGAGTAAGCCAGGAAAACCCATTTAGGGGAAGTTATTGGTTATTACACTCAGACGACCGTTAAATCCTCATTTCCTAATTATTGATCTGAAATAAATCCTGAAGTTTCCTCCCGCTGAGCACAGTGAGTACAGGGCTGAGGAGGACTAGATTAGATGCATCCTCTGTAAGCGGCGTCCTCTCCGGGCGACTTTGTGGATTTGCTTTTCATTTAAAAACGTAAATAAATTATTGATGCCCAATATGTGCTCAATGGGAACAGAACAAAGCGATAAAAGGTTAAATATAGGAAAGTAAAACTAGGCAATGATCTAAGAAAATCATACTTGTCCAAAAAGTAGGGATGGCCAGCGAACATCAGAGATTCATAATCATCGATGTGAAATACTGTGGCCAACTATGGCGGAAACCTAGATGGTTTACCTCCATCGATGGCACAGCATAACCAAATAGTTTGTTTTGTTCTCCAGGAGCTGAACCACAGATCATAGCTCTGTAGGCGACACCCATGAAGCCCCACCTGCATGTTGTGATTGGCCCACGCACCAGAATCACTTTATTGCCAAGTATATCAGTGCACAAATCCAATACACAATACACAAGGAATTTGTTTCCGATAACCGCTGCTCCCATACAGTATAGTTAGTGAAACCATCAATGGTCATTAATTGCATGGTATGCTGCCATCGATGGCCATTTGCAATACCACCATCGATGTCAACCATTGATGATGACCACATCGATAGATATACCTACGAGGGAGTAGGTGGCGGTGTGGGAAGTGATGCGCCACAGGCGTCAGGGGTGGAGACGAGGCAAGGGGACATGTTGGCAGAGACGCATCAGCGTAGCCCTGCTCCAATGCTAAGATTACCAGCATTATACAGCAGGGGGCGTGGCCAGGGTACCGCGATTCATCAGCCTCCTGCACCGCCCATTTTACTTGTGAGGTGTGGGCTGGGCCTGGGCTGTGCGAAGATGTCATTAAATTTAAATCAATTGAATTTATTCTTCCTCTGCCTCTCTGTGATTGTCATGGATCGGATGTAACTCCATGTAAAGTTGTAACTAGTGTTGTGTACTTACAGTATATGTGCTGTTGTGTATTGTACTTGCTGTATGCTTTGTAGTAGTATTAACTCCACCTCTCTGCAGCGCTGCAGACACTTTGTGGCGCCTTAAATACAAAAGCCCATAGTATTAATAATAAAATGAATTAATTGGTGAAGTCTCACGGAAAGGATTGAAAGTCAGGACGTGCCTTGAGCAGTCTATGGTAGAGGCATCCTGATACATGTAGTTCTTTGTATCCCACTGGCCTGTGTTGCTGCCCATGAAATCCGGCCGGTGATTTTATATTTTATTCATTCTGAATTTTATTCCCAATAAGAGTAATAAGGCGCCAGAGAACAGATGCTTGACGAAAAACAACATCAATATTTATTAAATCCGCATTATACTAATTTTGAAAAGAAATAAAAATATCTCATCATAACGCAGGACCGATACTGGCGCTGATATACAGCCTCTAATTATAACTCTCTGGCCACCGATATTGGATCAGTCCAATTATTAATAGGGAACTATAATAAATAATATACTCCAACTTCATACAGGTTCATTTAGTGTTTGTGGTGCATTAATGAGCAGTAAATAAATCTCTAACAGCAATAATCCATCATTCGTACAGTGCGTCTCATCCAGCTGCAGTTGTAGTTTAGCAAAAATTGGCATAACTTCCGACGCTAACATGAGGGGGAGGCAACGCTGCCCTAAATGATGGGTCTTGCCCGCAATCCCATTGCACCCGATTGCACCCATTTTGTGTGAGCACTTTGCTATATAGTGATGTTTCTGTTCACAGCAGCTGTGTATGATGTCACACAGCTGCCGCTGCCAGCTCCGCAAATGGTGCGCACACGACTGCTTTGTCTGGACTACGCCCCCGCAACGTGTGGCACCACCCCAAAAATGCTGCATTGCCTTCTCCCTGCCGGCCCTTAGATTTCAGTTAATGTGATGCTGTTTCCGGGCTCACGCACACAACATGGACACCGTATAAGTGTCCTGTACTTGCTGCGCTCGGAACCCTGTTATATACTCCCTCTACAGTATGTCCACTGGGATGGTAGAAAAATCATGTGATAAATTCATGTCTTCTTTTTTTTTGTCGACCTTTGCATGTCGACCTTTTGCTTGTGTAGACCATTTGTGTATGTCGAACTACTGCATTTTAACCTTTTTGACATGTCAACCTTTGGCCTGTCAACCAACAGTGATTGACCTAATAACTGTCAGAGTAGAGTAGCACAATGCCACGCAGTCACAGTGAACAATACAGCCGGCACCACCATTCAGCTCAGCCGCGCCGCTCCGCAGCTTACCGCCTGCATTCCAAATGTTTATCACTGGCGCGTTTCACCATCTTATGACACAGCGATTTCATCAGGGATCCCGGTTCTAGGCTGAGTTAGAACTTTATGTACGAGGCTAAGCGGCCCATTTGTCAAGGATTGCAATGCTATCTGGGTAGAATATTAGTGCCCTGATCCTATCAGCGGCATGTATTAACCCCGCTCACAGGGACAGGGCTTCGAAAGGGGTCTGCGCATGTGCCGGCCGCTAACATCTGCGTATAATAAGGACAGATTGTGCCGTCCTTTAGGCTCTGTAAATATAGCAAATATGGTTCTATGAAAGTTCCTTGAAGCGAATCCAATGTAAGTTAGAGACGAGGAATCTGGGCACTTGTAGCATCAGAAGGTAGAAGATCAGATTACTGTATGTTGCTTGGCCGAGGAGAGATCGCCCAGTTGTGCTGCTCAGCAGAGAAATGGGAACAAGGATGTAAGTGCTAGAACTGTTGAATGACATAGAGATTTCTCACCTATCCGGGATTCCGACCGCTGGGATTTTAACTGCATCCCGGCTACCCCAGCTTTAGATCCTACATGACTGGCGAGTCCCTGAGCGCAGGGCCGCCGACAGGGGGGTGCCAGGGGTACAACTGTCCCGGGCCCCTAGCCTCTGGCACGGCACCACTTTTTGAGCTAATTATTATTATTATTAGTTGCAAAAAAAGTTTCTTTCTTCCAGCGCGGCGCAACAGTACTTTTTTTTTTTTTAAATCACACCACTGCGTGCCGTTGCCCCCCCCCCCCCCCTTAGCAGGTGTTGTCTATCGGCTCGTGCCTTGCGGGCCTCGTGGGAAATCCGTCCCTGCTTGTGAGTCAACCAGAATAAGGGCCACTGCGTGCATGCTAAGCAGTGGCCCCAGTGAACGCTGGCATTCCCCTATCTGCTTGGGGCCAGCGAATAAGTCTGTGCATGCCCCAGTGTTGCATCGCTACAAGCAGCCACAGAGCGACTCCTGGGTTACGCGGCAGCTGTGAGCGCCGGGCAGAGGAGGAGAAATCATTTGCTGCTAAATAACCATCAAATGCTTTCTCCTCTGAGCGAGCGCTTGTGAACGTATGTGTATAAGTACGCGTATACATCTGTTTGCAGCCCTGCAAAGGGATTCGGACGGTGAGCGGGCCTGAATCGCCATAAGAAGCATTTAAGCATAGACACGCCCATATGTTTAGATAGCAACACCCATATGAGTATATATACAAGCCCATATGTGTAGCTAGACACACCCACATGTGGAGCTAGACACACCCACATGTGGAGCTAGACACGATCTTTGGGCAGAGTGTGACACCATAGTGTGTGTGTGATAGGGAGTATAGATTGTAAGCTCCATGGGGTAGCGGCTGATGTGAATGGCTGCAATATCCCCTGTATATACTGCAGAATATATACGCAGTGCATAAATAGCTGGTAACAATAATGGCTTTTCATCTTATTTCTGAATCCCACTAGACGCAGACAGCGACCGTCGCCTGGAAGCTTGCAATCACACAGAGACGTATTGACTGGGAAAATATTTCACTTTAACTACAAGTCCGTTTTGAAATGTCTCATTTTAGATTCCACCGCTCCGATTTACCCAGCGGGTGTCGGGACAAACTAGAACCTTCCATGTTGTTGTATATTAAAGGCAGACGTGACAAATGATCCGTGTGAAGCGCAGTCATCAGAGGTGGATAACAAGGGAAATGCAAAGTACAAAAGTAAATCACAATCTGAGTATTTGTGACAAAGAAGTGACATTGTGCCGATCATTATTATTTATATATAAACGTTCTTATACAGCGCAGGAAATTCTGTGTATATCATAATAAACGTTCCTGTATTGTAACATCAAATAACTGAGACAATGGGTGAGATATAATAGGATGAGAGATTCTGAAAGTGAGAGATTTGGGAAGAAATCTCCAGGTTTTTTAAAGCGGCAATCATTTACACTGCAACATTAAACTGGCTGTGCAGAGTAAATGATTGCCGCTTTAAAAAAACTGGAGATTTCTCACCAAATCTCTCACTTTCTGAATCTCTCATCCTATTAAATATCACCCATTATGTTCTGCTCTCCCCATTATGTTGTACATTCCAGATGAACAAGTATAACGAGCGCAAAGAGGAACGTCAGAGGAACGTAGCCCATTTTCAGTATTATGGATCGCATATTCAATGCACTCTGGGCAGGATCTTACCGCCCGCGATCACATTGCAATATGGGATCCTAATGGAGGGATGCATCACTGTGTACTGACAGGAACTCTGAAAGGAGCCTAATGCTGGGTACACACCAGGACGACTAGGGCCCGATCCGCACAATCTAGATCCAATTCCGATCAATTGGATGTAGATTGTGTGCTGATTGGGCCCTTTTCTGACCTGGTGTGGACCGATACCGATCCGATGCGCAGTCCCGCGGGTTGGTCGGTCGTTATTGAGATCCTACCTGCTGCAGGTAGGATCTCAATGACGACCATACAGCCGGGTGCGGGTCGCCATCGGATCGGACCCACTCACGGTGCACATCGTGAGCGGGTCGTGCCCCCCCGCGTCATCGTGAGCGGGTCGGACGAGACACTGACGACCCGCTCACGATGTGCATCGTGAGCGGGTCGTCCTGGTGTGTACCCCGCATAACCCTGTGATCTGCTCTGCCGGGTGCCGGGGGGGGGGAGTCTGCACATGTGCCGTCAGTGCTGACCCCTGGCTAGCCGCACCCCCAAAGTATCCTCTAAGTTCTTTAAAGTTTCTGGGCTTTGCACAGAGTCCGGGCCTCATTCCCCCCTAGGTGTATGCAGTGTCAGGCCTGCAACGCACGGACATACCTAGGGGGTGTATAATTGGGCCCAGAGTACACGTGTAGATGCAGCCAGACTGCAGTAATGGTGCAGCCGCCTGGGCTCTGGTGCACTCGTTCTAATGCAGGGTAACAATGAAGATGATGATCATTGGAGAATTACACCTATTTATGCAAAGGCACTAATCTTGCTGTATACTGATCTTTCACTATACACAGCAGGGCACACTCATGACTTACACCAATACGGAATGCATCACACAATTGGGGGAGGGGAAGCCTGCACATACATTATAATATGTCAGAATACATTATATATGTGCTTGTAAAATCTGACCGTGCATTCAGCGAAACGCGTTGGTACCATCGGGACCTGTGCTCTAAGGACCCAATACTTTCCTGCTTCATCTTCTGAACAGATTTCCTGCAATTCTGGAAGTCCTTTGCTATTTCTGACCTGGATAAACACCAAATGCTAGTTGAGGTTCTCTGGACTTGGTGACTTACCATACTAAATTATCAGGACCCCCCACCCCGAGCAGGACAGGGTTGTGTGAGCAGCTTACACCCGGACCCCCCACCCCGAGCAGGACAGGGTTGTGTGAGCAGCTTTACACCCGGACCCCCCACCCCGAGCAGGACAGGATTGTGTGAGCAGCTTTACACCCGGAACCCCCACCCCGAGCAGGACAGGATTGTGTGAGCAGCTTTACACCCGGAACCCCCACCCCGAGCAGGACAGGATTGTGTGAGCAGCTTTACACCCGGACCCCCCACCCCGAACAGGACAGGGTTGTGTGAGCAGCTTTACACCCGGACCCCCCACCCCGAGCAGGACAGGATTGTGTGAGCAGCTTTACACCCGGACCCCCCACCCCGAGCAGGACAGGATTGTGTGAGCAGCTTTACACCCGGACCCCCCACCCCGAACAGGACAGGGTTGTGTGAGCAGCTTTACACCCGGACCCCCCACCCCGAGCAGGACAGGATTGTGTGAGCAGCTTTACACCCGGACCCCCCACCCCGAGCAGGACAGGGTTGTGTGAGCAGCTTTACACCCGGACCCCCCACCCCGAGCAGGACAGGATTATGTGACCACCTTACACCCGGATCCCCCACCCCGAGCAGGACAGGGTTGTGTGAGCACCTTACACTCGGATCCCCCACTCTGAGCATGACAGGATTATATGACCACCTTACACCCGGATCCCCCACCCCGAGCAGTACAGAATTGTGTGAGCACCTTACACCCGGATCCCCCACTCTGAGCAGGACAGGATTGTGTGAGCACCTTACACCCGGATCCCCCACCCAGAGCAGGACAGGGTTGTGTGAGCACCTTACACTCGGATCCCCCACTCTGAGCATGACAGGATTATATGACCACCTTACACCCGGATCCCCCACCCCGAGCAGTACAGAATTGTGTGAGCACCTTACACCCGGATCCCCCACTCTGAGCAGGACAGGATTGTGTGAGCACCTTACACCCGGATCCCCCACCCCGAGCAGGACAGAATTGTGTGAGCACCTTACACCCGGATCCCCCACCCCGAGCAGGACAGGATTGTGTGAGCACCTTACACCCGGATCCCCCACTCCGAGCAGCACAGGGTTGTGTGAGCACCTTACACCCGGATCCCCCACTCCGAGCAGGACAGGATTGTGTGAGCACCTTACACCCAGATCCCCCACCCCGAGCAGGACAGGATTGTGTGAGCACTTTACACACGGATCCCCCACCCCGAGCATGACAGGGTTGTGTGAGCACCTTACACCCGGATCCCCCACTCCGAGCAGGACAGGATTGTGTGAGCACCTTACACCCGGATCCCCCACCCCGAGCATGACAGGATTGTGTGAGCATCTTACACCCGGATCCCCCACCCCGAGCATGACAGGATTGTGTGAGCATCTTACACCCGGATCCCCCACCCCGAGCAGCACAGGATTGTGAGAGCACTTTACACACGGACCCCCACCCCGAGCAGGACAGGATTGTGTGAGCAGCTTTACACCCGGACCCCCCACCCCGAGCAGCACAGGATTGTGTGAGCAGCTTTACACCCATATCCCCCACCCCGAGCAGGACAGGATTGTGTGAGCACCTTACACCCGGATCCCCCACCCCGAGCAGGACAGGATTGTGTGAGCAGCTTTACACCCATATCCCCCACCCCGAGCAGCACAGGGTTGTGTGAGCAGCTTACACCCGGATCCCCCACCCCGAGCAGCACAGGATTGTGTGAGATTATTATGCCCTCTCTGGTTACATTGATACAGGCTGTCATGTCATGTATGATACATGGAGGCAGAGCACTGTTACACGGACCAGGGGAAACACGCAGTACAGTGTGTTCTATCTGGTCATGTTCCTCTAGAGCGTTCAGTCCTGGAAATGACTGTTACAGCAAAGTGCTGCTTCCCGCGGCCTTACTTCCATTATCCACTTCAGTGTATGAAGCGTGAGCGGAGAGGACAGGCGGGGTGCTAAGTCTCACAGTTTGTGCTGCAGACGGTGACACATCCCTGAGCATTGTGACATTCAGTGCAGAACCCGGGCTTCTGTTCTTGTGTAGAAGCCTCTCCGTGGGCAGCCCGCATCTACCAGACTCAGTGGCATAACTACAAATGTTGCGCCCCTCCCCCTTTCAAAAAGTTTTTGGCAAACACCCCCCCCCCCCCCACAATACATTTGTTATAATTTCTTTGCTACATCACACCTCACAACTTCATCTTTAAAAAAGGGACACTCACACGATGGAGCTGCGTGCACACCCAAAAAGGGGGCATGGCCTATGTAGATGACGGCGTGTCATACTCAAATGAGGCACCGGGCCACGCCCCGTTTGTAGCCCTGCATCGCTGAATAGACGCTGTGCGCAGTTGTACTTCTCTTTGTCCATATGTTTCATGATTGGCAGCCACCAGAACTGGTCTTACTTATCCCGTTTGACTTGGTCCTGGACCACCCACCCGCGGTGCCCCTGCAAGAGCCTCAGGGGAACCCAAGGTGTCCAGCCACACAGTTTGGGAACCAGTGGCTTAGTGTCCTGGCTTACAAGTACATGCTGTAATAGGGGCCAGGGGGCTGTGTCTGCAACGGTGTCCAGACTCATGATAGACTGACTCTAGGTCGGCAGCCATACGGTACAGTAGACCACTACTGGTCGACAATCAAAAGGTCAACAGGGTCCAAAGGTTGACAGTTAAAAGGTCGACTGGGTCAAAAGGTTGACATGCATTTTTTTTACAACATTTTGAGCCGACATGTGCCGACAGGTGGTGTTTCATACCCTACCATCCACAAATATAATAGTGTGCTGAGTGCAGCTAGGCAACGAGGGGGCGAGGGGGGGGGGGGGGGTGAACACTGATAGAGATGTGCAGAACCAGTACTTCTATGGGGGCGAGGAAGAGTTTGTAGCGTGGTTCGGATTATGTGAATTGAGGGAGAGAAACGCCAGTCGCTCATTGTAGGGTCTGCGTTGTGGGAACAGGGTCTCTTGCACAACAATCCGGGGAGAGAGAGAGAGAGAGAGAGAGAGAGAGAGAGAGATCTGCTTTCCGTCAGCGCTCGGACCATTGTGACACACAAAGCAAAAGATGCCAAAATGCACCAGATTCTCTGCACGGCTAAGTATTTATGTGTTATTGTGGATTCCGGCAACCGGAAATAAAGGATATGTGGCAAAGTCACCAATTCACCCAGGCGTTGGATGTGCCGTTACTAGCGCAGGTGTGGCCCCAAAGTCCAGGCGCCCTGTCATCATTTTATGTATAGATTTCATCAAATACTATAGAGTTGAACGTGCAGGGATTTTCCTCCTACCCATGTGCGAAATGATGGGGTAAATAGCCACTGCGCCATTTTCTTGGTGATCTTGCAGTGCTGCCTCCGCCGACGGGAGACTCCGGACAGGGGAGTATAGTTCTGTGTCTTTACATCTTACATTCTCTTATTATAGTTGGGTTTGGGTGATGCAGGGATGACAGTCAAGTGTCTTGGTCAACTCCAGAAGGTGCACATTCCCAATGTCAACATGAGGTAAAATTTGACACTAGTAGAGAGTCGGCACAGAAATTGTTGACACATGAAAAAATCGAAATGAGTTTATCACCTTTTTTGTGTCAATTTGTAGATTTGAGCACATGGGCACCAAATGAGTGTGCCACGTACACCCGCGTTGCTTGCTTTGCCTGCCATGCTTCCAGCCTGGTGCCACGCTCTGCTATCACTGTGGTCTGCACACGTTCCCAGCCGTATCCATGTGGAAAGTATGAAAAACTTTAAAAAAATGTGAAAAACTTTTTCGCGTTTCGACAAATACATCATTACCTGTTATGTTGACCTATTGTCCATGTCGACTCATTGCATGTTAAACAATAGTAGTAGAACTTTTGGCTGCCGACCCATATTCCGTTTCTCCCGACGAGCAGCTCAGACATCATTAGTAGTACGAGATGTATATGACACACAGGGGGTCATTCAGGCCCGCTCGCTGTATGCTGAATTTGCTCTCCTGACCGATGGAGTGGGTTTGCGCATGCGCGGATATGTGGGCTGGCAGGGTGTGGAAGCAAGGGAATGCCCAGCCATTTTGTGGGCGTGCCCACAAACAATGCTGGCTGTACCCCCGCAGATGCAGGCGTGTGGATGCCTACCTGGGGCGGCAGAGGTCACATGATGGCAGTGCCCGCCCCAGATTCGGAGGGCATCTCTAAGTAAATCCTGGGGGAACCGTAAGCGTACTAGTGCTAGTGCAGGATTGGCTCGGCAGGGGGTATGCATTCGGCGGGGCGGCGTTTACCTGTGAGTATATGCAGCCTAGCGAACTGTCCTGAATTAGGCCCATAGTGGCTTTTGCAAAACATGTGACTCCCTCCCGCACCCACACATTTTACATAATCATTTCTTTAAAAAAAAAAAAAAGTTTATGACTGACTTTGTGTCACCTCTTTAATGAAAAAACATTGATGTCAATAGAAATGATGCCTGTTAGGAACAAGCCGCGCATTGTAGTGTGCTGGGAAATGTCCCGTCAGATGTGTTCTCACCTCTTACAGTCACCAATACTACAGTGTAGTGATGCAATGTATACTAAGAGGAGATCTGTGTTTGTGCTGGGCCGGTCCTTTGGCCCAGCGTGGGACACAGTCCTGGATAATGACACACGCAGATAGAGAACACACAATCCAGGCCTGACCGGCATCCAGGAAGTCCTAGAATGTGTGTTTTGAGTCATCTACAAATAGCCCTTATTACTGCGCTTGGGTCTTATTCATAGATGTACATAAACCTGATGTTTACACACATCCCTGTTGTTCCTAGGTCCTGGGGGTGCGGTGCGGATCTCAGTGCCCCTGATGCGGCAGCATGACAGGGGACAGCAATGGAAAGCTTTCCAGAAAATGCAGCGGTGTCAGCAAGGCTATAGATTCCCCAGGCAAGTTGGGGCGTGGCCGAATAAAGGATGTGGGACCACTCCCCCTTTTCAAAATGCAAAAAAAATATATTTGTGTGCCAAGGAGTTGCACCGACCTTAAGAGGGGTGGTGGGGAGGAGGGGAGTTCAGGGTGAGACTGCTACACCCACCGCACCCTGGACCCATTGCAGCCCAGAGACTGTGGCAGCACAGATGGTATAATGGTTAGCATTACTGCGTCACAGCACTGAGGTCTTGGGTTCTATTCCCACCATGTGTTATATATACAGGGCAGTACGGACGGTGTAATGGTTATAGCATTACTGCCTCACAGCACTGAGGTCATGGGTTCTATTCCCACCATGTGTTATATATACGGGGCAGTACGGATGGTGTAATGGTTAGTATTACTGCCTCCCCGCAGTATATGTATATATCCCCACCATTTGTTATATATACATGGCAGTACAGACGGTGTAATGGTTAGCATTACTGCCTCACAGCACTGAGGTCATGGGTTCTATTCCCACCATGTGTTATATATACGGGGCAGTATGGATGGTGTAATGGTTAGCATTACTGCCTCACAGCCCTGAGGTCATGGGTTCTATCCCCACCATGTTATATATATACGGGGCAGTACGGACGGTGTAATGGTTACATTACTGCCTCACAGCACTGAGGTCATGGGTTCTATTCCCACTATGTGTTATATATACGGGGCAGTACGGACGGTGTAATGGTTAGCATTACTGCCTCACAGCGCTGAGGTCATGGGCTCTATCCCCACCATGGACCTAACTGTGTGGAGTTGGTATATTCTCCCCGTACTTGCGTGGGTTTCCTCCGGGTACTCCGGTTTCCTCCCACAATCCAAAAATATACTGCTGGCTCCCAACAAAATTAACCCTAGAATGTTTGTGTGTGCGTGATGTGAATGTTTATTTTTCCTTGGTGAAATAATCTGACAGTTGGAGCCTGACAGGCAGTGACTCCAATGTCTCTGGCATCAGAGATTTTAGGCATGGCTACCTGCTGTATGCGTGCCACTTCTCTGAGTCAGAGAACTCTGCGATCAGCTCTCAGCTTGACGGCAGGCAGCGGTTGGCATGTCACCAGACCGGGACGAGCTGGTTGTGGCAGTCCTACCACGTTCTGTACTCTCAGCTCAGCTCTGAATGAGACAGTGGGAGCAGCATGTCCGTAACAAAAATGGCCACCGGAAGAGGGCTCCTGTGCATGGCCAGTAGCAACATCTTCTGTGCCCATGGGCCGAGCCTGCACTGATGTCCGCAGACCACCAGCTCAACGGAAGGGAGATGAGATCAGTCACATTGGCGTTTTCACGTCAGGTGCTAGGGGGCACAACCTAAATCTTGCTTTGCTGTATACGGGTGATATATTCCTTTTACGTGCGGCTCTGTCCCAGACATGCCAGCGTGGCACTGATGTGACTGCTGCCAGTGTGACGAGTCTGCGGAGACACTTTTGTAGCATTGTGAAATCCATGAGAGCGGTTATGTGTTCCTTGTTATGTGTGGCCAGACCCTGGTGCCCGGGGATCCCTGTGTAACATGATCACTGCTCTTACTAATTAGGCCTGATTCTGGTTCTCTTGCAAAACCAAATTCGGTACTTGTGTATTATCACGGCGCCCCCGATTTCCATCGTAGGGCATTGTACGATGAAAAGTCACATCGATGCAATGCAATGCGATTTCACCCGATTTTTAAATGTACAGGCACCCAGATGCCTTATTGCCATGTTAAATGCCCCCCCAGACCCGATTTTTAATTGTATACCCACCCTCATGGGTCATGAGTATGTGAAATGCCCCCCATTGTTAACGCCACCCCACTATTAACGCCAACCCGAAGCGTGGCGAGCGGTGGCGGTGCGCGTCCTCCGACCTTTTCATACCCTCACTATCCACGTCGGTGTCGAGCTGACTTTACAAAGTGTGGTGAGCGCAGCGAACCACCGAGCCCGAAGCGTGGCGAGAACCATACCTGTGAAGTAATGCGCATCCGCTCGCCACGCTTCGGGCTCGGTGGCTCGCTGCACTCACCACACTTTATAAAATCAACTCCACGCCAATGTGGATGGTGGGGGTATGAAAAGGTCGGAGGACGCGTACCGCTTCGCTCGCAACGCTTCGGGTTGGCGTTGATAGTGGGGGGCCGTTAACAATGTGGCATTTTACATATTTATTACCCATCAGGGTGGGTATACAATAAAAAATCGGGTCTGGGGGTGCCATTTAACATGGGACTCAATGGTAAATCACGTCGCATCGCATGCCATTGTAATGGCATGCGATGTGACCCGATTTTAAAATTGTATACTCAGCCCGGAAAAAAGGCTGAAATCGGGTCTATTGCATGCCATCGCATACCTTAATTAGTGGTATGGGCGCTGTGATTATACACAAGTACCGCAAATTCTCTCTCTAATGGACAAAACCATGCTGCACTGCAGGTGAGGTGGATGTAACATGTGCAGAGAGTTAGATTTGGGGGTGTTCAACATGAAATCCAAGTTGCAGTGTAAGGGCAAAGCAGACAGTATTTACCCTGCACAGAAACAAAATAACTCACCCAATTGTAACTCTCTCTGCACATGTTACATCTGCCCCACCTGCAGTGCACATGTTACATCTGCCTCACCTGCAGATGTAAAAAATCGCAAAAGTCGAAATATCTCATCCTATTAAATGTCACCCTTTGTTTCTGTGCAGCCTGTTTGTCTGACATCGGAATCCCAACTTCCAGGACTCGGCCAGGGGGACAAGCGCTACGAAGCTGTCCACAGGTTCTGTTTTCCCTCTGTGGGGGCTGTGAATCCCCATGAGGGAGAATAGCCCCTGTCAAGATCCCGACTGTCAGACATTTAAGTTGGGATTCCGATGTCGCACTAATGACCGCCGGAATTCGACTATCGTAACGTCATCCGACACCCGGCTAAATACTGTCTGCTTTATTTTTATTCTGCAATTTAGATTTAGATTTCAGTTTGACCACACCCCACCCAAATATAACTCTGTCTGCACATGTTACATCTGCCCCACCTGCAGTTCACATGGTTTTGCCTATTTTTAGAACAAATTTGCTCTGCGATCAGGTCTGAATTAGACCCTATGTACATACCCCTAACCACTTCGGTTGTATATGTCTAAATTTTTCGGGCTGAGCTGCACTGCAAGAGTAGGCATACTACCGATAAGGAGGTATACCCCAGTGGTGCCTCCAGCTCTACTTCCACCTCACCCTGTCACTCGCCTTACTGTTGCTCACCTACGACCAAGTCCCGATTCCCCACCCTCGTGATCGTACGCCAGATTGCGGTAAAGTTCTTGGCTTCTCGGGAGCACTCGGGAGTTTTGACGGCCGAACACATAAATACCAGAGTTCGCCCGAGTTGCTCCGAACCTCCCTGAGCGGGGCCTGCCGTCTGGTCACTGCTGGGTGAGGAGTCTGGACTAGCTGGTGAGCTGCAGCTGGGGATGAGAAAGGGAGGGGGTTGCCACTAGGGGTGGTGCACCAGGGGTGCCCGAACCAACCCAGCCAAAGTTAGCAGCAGCCCCAAGGGAGCAGGGTCTTCTGCAGAAAGCAGCAGCCCCCTAATTTCTGTGGTGGGTAGTTCTGGGGCAGGACAAACCTGCCCCAGGATTTAACTCAAGGAGTTAAATCTGGTGTTTCTGTTCCACTGTGTAAGCATCAGCCAGCAGACCATCTGACTCATCAACACAAATTAATAAGGACAGCTATAATCATGTCATTATTGCAATCCAAACCTCGAAATGTGTATTTAAACTTCGTGGGAAGATTCAAACTGGTACTCGGCTCAGATCGCATCTCCTTGGTTGCTCCATACCGGATCAGGATCGGAAGACCCAGTATAGTGCAAACATCCCAACATATTGTAGCTAAAACCGGGAAGGCATGCCGTCCAGTCTGCCATGATGTAAAGGGGCACATCACTACCTGCCCCCCCCCCCCTGACCCTTTCCAATGCAGAGCCAATCACACCATGGGCAGGTTTTTCTGCCGCCCAATCACACCCCTGCTGTGCAGTCCCGATTGTGAAATGGGACAGAGCCTTCGAACATGGACTATGCTGCTGAGATCAGGATGGTTGGGAGGTCCATAGGAAGGTCAATGATGCTGGCTCCTCTCTGCCCTCTCGGCTGCCTTTAGGGGACACTAAGAAACTTAGATCTTATGATGTCCATTTGCATTTAAAAGTTTTAGTGCTGAATTGATTATATTCTTCCCAGATACCGGGCCCTCAGGCATCTTTTTTATTTTTGTAAATGGCTTTTTAACTTGTTTTATTTCTTCTCATTGATTGTAATTCTACAGCAAACCAAAGGTTAATGGGCAAACAAAACAACATCCGCAGTTTAGAAGAAAACAGAATATAATTAGCAATTGAGCAATGGAAATGGCCTCAGCGCAAATCATTACCACCGCAGGTATGACACAGATCACAATCTGTGTAGTGTAGATCATTGTACTTCTGCTCCACATCTCAGATGACTCCTGAGGTTCTGTGTCTCCAGCTGGGCACTGACCGGTCCTGACACCGCCGTACAGTATACTCGCTGGTCACTCCTGAGGTCCTATGTCTCCAGCTGGGCACTTACCAGTCCTAACACCACCATACACTATAATCGCTGGTCACTCCTGAGGTCCTGTGTCTCCAGCTGGGCACTGACCGGTCCTGACACCGCAGTACAGTATACTCGCTGGTCACTCCTGAGGTCCTGTCTCCAGCTGGGCACTGACCGGTCCTGACACTACCATACAGTATACTCGCTGGTCACTCCTGAGGTCCTGTCTCCAGCTGGGCACTGACCAGTCCTGACACCGCCGTACACTATAATCGCTGGTCAATCCTGAGGTCCTGTGTCTCCAGCTGGGCACTGACCGGTCCTGACACCGCCGTACAGTGTACTCACTGGTCACTCCTGAGGTCCTGTGTCTCCAGCTGGGCACTGACCAGTCCTAATACCACCATACAGTATAATTGCTGGTCACTCCTGAGGTCCTGTGTCTCTAGCTGGGAACTGACCAGTCCTAATACCTCCATACAGTATAATTGCTGGTCACTCCTGAGGTCCTGTTTCTCCAGCTGGGCACTGACCAGTCCTAATACCGCCATACAGTATAATTGCTGGTCACTCCTGAGGTCCTGTATCTCCAGCTGGGCACTGACCGGTCCTGATACCACCATACAGTATAATTGCTGGTCACTCCTGAGGTCCTGTGTCTCCAGCTGGGCACTGACCGGTCCTGACACTACCATACTGTATAATTGCTGGTCACTCCTGAGGTCCTGTGTCTCCAGCTGGGCACTGACCAGTCCTAATACCACCATACAGTATAATTGCTGGTCACTCCTGAGGTCCTGTGTCTCCAGCTGGACACTGACCGGTCCTGACACTACCATACTGTATAATTGCTGGTCACTCCTGAGGTCCTGTGTCTCCAGCTGGGCACTGGCCAGTCCTAATACCACCATACAGTATAATTGCTGGTCACTCCTGAGGTCCTGTCTCCAGCTGGACACTGACCGGTCCTGACACCGCCATACAGTATGATTGCTGGTCACTCCTGAGGTCCTGTGTCTCCAGCTGGACACTGACCGGTCCTGATACCGCCATACAGTATAATCGCTGGTCACTCCTAGGTCCTGTCTCCAGCTGGACACTGACCGGTCCTGATACCGCCATACAGTATAATCGCTGGTCACTCCTAGGTCCTGTCTCCAGCTGGACAGTGACCAGTCCTGACACCGCCATACAGTATAATGCTTTTACTGTACTTCCAATTTATACTGTATGTCATTTTCATCTTTTAAAATCCCTATTTTGAGGTAGTGAAATTCTGGGAAGCTAATATAGATTACAGCAGCCAATTGACTTTACATCCTGAATAGAATTTACAAAGAATTGTTATGCAATTAAGGAAATTGATTTCTCCATGAAATAAACTAAGACAGATTAATAAGAGCAGTGATATCATCTGCGACCTGCTGCGGCATATATACAGTCATACAGCGCGCAGACCACAGGTACAAACACCACTGATTCCAATCAACATGTAACTGGAAACCAACAGATGTGAATTGGGAGTGATGGTAAATATGTCAGCCTTTTTGGTGTGTTGACTAATATTCACTGTCGACCAATAGTGATCGTCTATTCAGCGTCCACCTTCTTTATTTTTAAAAGCTTCAGTAAATGTACCCCTCAGAGTCCTACTTAATTGTATGACAGTCAATCTCTGGCACGTCCCCCTTCCACAGCTACCCCCCCTCCCCATTCACCCAGATTGTCGAGTCCCTACGCAGCTGCCTAATGGTAGGGCCAGCCCTGAGCATAAGGCCTCAGTGTTTCTGGTAACCCGCAGCCTGTATGACACAGACATTGTCAGTGCTGTCCGCTGTATCCCATTCCTCGCCACATTGTTCCTCTTAAACATTCGTATTGTTGAACTCATTAAGTCATTTAGTAACCTGGAGCGGCTCCAATTGTTGTTGTAACCACATTTAGCATAATCCACGTCTTCTAGCTGCATCGGAAACAGATGGTTCATTTGTAGCCGCATATTTCTTGTCCTGGGAAAGACTTTATGGCAATATTTTTTCATTGATATTCTCTCCGTCATCGTGAATTCATGCCGCGGAACAGAGCCTGACATGACAGCGCTGGACCTAAGAACTTACTACTAGGCGTATTCAGATAATGCTCAGGGTCTGATTCTCCGTAAAACGCAGTTCCCAAATAAGATTCCGTTGAGATCGTTGCCACTTAGGAACACCCATTTAGTGACCACAGAGATAGGGCTGAGATTCCAACGACTCTAAATCATACGCATTTCTCTCATTTCCATATCTGCCGGCATCTGGACCAACTTAGGACCAGGCACACGATTGGCTGTCACTGTTCTGGAAAAGTTGCTGATGTGTTTATATGTTACATAATACTATGTTTCCGGTTACATGGGGACTTTACCAAAATCATGGCTAAAACGGTACCTGTGGATTATCACGGCTCCCACGATGGCCATCGTATGCGAAAAAATCGCATCCCATGCGATTTGATCGCATGCGATCGCATACGATTTTTCACTGAAAAGCATCCAAATGCATTGGAATTAGTATGAAACATGTTAAATGGCCCCCAAATGTCATTTTTGAGGCTGTACCACCCCCACTATTAACGCGAACCCGAAGCGTGGCGAGCGCAGCGAGCCCGCGAGGGTCGGCGGTACGCGTCCTACGACCTTTTCATACCCCCACTATCCACGTCGGCGTGGAGTTGAGAATAGAAAGTGTGGCGAGCGCAGCGAGCCACCGAGCCTAAAGCGCGGCGAGCCCCGTGAGGGGACACGGATACCTTCACAGGTATCCGCGTCCCCTCAGGGGCTTCACAGGTGTCCGCGTCCCCTCGCAGGGCTCGCTGCGCTCGCCACGCTTCGGGCTCGGTGGCTCGCTGTGCTCGCGACACTTTCTATTCTCAACTCCACGCCGACGTGGATAGTGGGGGTATGAAAAGGTCGTAGGACGCATACCGCCGCTACGCTCGCCACGCTTCGGGTTCGCGTTGATAGTGAGGGTGGTACAGCCTCAAAAATGCCATTTGGGGGCCATTGAACATGTTTCATACTAATTCCAATGCATTTGGATGCTTTTCAGCGAAAAATCGTATGCGATCGCATGCGATGTGATCGCATGCAATTTTGACAAAAATCGGTCAAAATCGCATCGCATCGCATGCCATCGCATGCCACTATATATGGCATGCGATGGAATGCGATGGGAGCCGTGATAATCCACAAGTACCGCTAAAGCATATTTGGGCAGATTACTAACTCTTTTGAGAGAGATAAAGTAGACATAGAGAAAGGTCAAGCCCATCGGTCCTAACTGATATTTTTGAAACATGAAGGTATCATGGCAGGTAGGAGGTGATTGGCTGGTACTTTATCTCTCCACTCTCTAAGGCTTAGTACATTTTTCCTAAAATGTTTGATGTGACATGGGGGGACACTAAGATGCTTGAGCTCTTCTTCTTTTGCAGTGTTACAAACAGGTCAGGTCAGTCCTTTGTTAGGGTATTGGGTCCATTATGGTGTGTTTTATTTCTTTCTTACTGTGTGGCCAGTGTTTATTTTTATTTTTTTACTGTGAGTAGGATCAGTATTTTTTTTTTTTTACTGTGGGGGCTGTGTTTTTTATATTTTTTACATTGGGGGATAGAGTCTTAGTTTTTACTGTGGGGATTGGTCTGTTTTATTTTTTTTACTATGGGGACCAGTGTGTTTTATTTTTTCACTATTTGTTTTATTTTCTTACTTTTTTCTTTTATTGTCTTACTCCGTATGGCTCCGTATTTATTTATTTTTTACTGTGGAGGCAGAGTGTTTTTTTTTTTTTTGTCTGGCAACAGTCTACACAGATGTGTTACTAGACTGCGGCCCAACAAACTTCAATATCCTGCCAGTTGTCTACCTGCTGGTGTAATTCTTCGCCAAGATCATAGCTGGGTATTTAGATTCAGCCTTCAGCCAGATCAAGGTTGCCAGCTCAGGTACCATCTGTGATCTTCAGTTGTTAGAGATATTAACCCACACTGTGCCAAGAACTAAGACCTGGCAGCAGCCTAAGTACCGGTGTGTTTATATCAGTCACAATGGGAACCAAAAGTTGCTGTTATAGGTAGACGATCTCTCACCTAGTGGATCTGTGGGCTTCTCTAGCATAACACTATAGCATTATAACAACAGGGCATATTCAGCCTTCTTCCTTAATATGATTATGGCCACAAACCACCCCCCACCCCTGTAGTGCATTGTTTTGTGCAAGTCTCAGAGGTCATAGAGGATACAGTGTTATATGTGGGATTTAAATCTTCACTTGACTACATTTCCCTGTCTCCGACCCACTGAGCACAAAATGACTCGACAGCATATTGTTTAGGAAGTCATTGTGAAACCAGGAGAATCGGCCATTACTTCCATATGTTGTAGACCTTTTTTGAAAATTTGTTTTTTCCATTAGTATGTTTGGCAAAGTGCTTGACCTTCGCCCAGAAAAAAAGAAAAATGAGTTCTTGGTCAGAATGTTTTGATGAAATGTTTTTGCGTACATAATTATGTGTATATTATTAAGTATGACTTATCCCATGATTGGAACACGCAGTGGGAGGGGCATTGACAATACCACAGTCTGTTCGATACAGGAAAAAGCAATAAGAAGGGATGAGCGTTCCTGGACAATATAAGCCGTGGCCCGTGATCACTGATTCCCTGGTCTCTGGGGATGGTCCAACACGATGCAAGTCTATGGGAAACATGATATTTTGTCCCTGCAAATACCAATAGCCAGTGGCGGATTCAGGGGGGGGCACCTGGGCACATGCCCCCCCTGTCATTTAATTTGTAGCTGAGGACCAGGGCTTTCCAACGAGCCCAGCCCCGTGTCTCTAGCCCCCCGGGAACCGGAGATATCGTCTGGCAAAGTTGTAATGTTTTTCCCCATAGGATAATATGGGACCCGTCAATTCCAACCCCCACCCGGTTCTGACGGCTGACAGTTTCTCCCTGGCATCACAGAAGCTTGTGGTTGATTTAATTCAATTCCAAATCGCTGGGCCTTCAATATGGTACCAGACTGGTCCATATCGTTCAATGGGTTTCAGAGATATTGCATGTAAACCAATTTTTTTATATTTGAAATGTAATTTCATGGCTGTTCATGTTCTTTGAGGGCAGATTACTCTGGGACCAAACTTCCAGTTTCACTGGACCAAAATCATTCAAAGCCCACTCAAAAGTTCTTCAATATGATACTTGTCTCATGTAAATGGGTCAGTTGGTTCCGAAGATATAGCCGGTTAAATTAGATAACTGGTTAAAGGGGGGGAGGGGTGGTTTTCTCTCCCCCTCACACCAGAAAATGCAGGGACTAGGCTGGTGTAAAAGGGGCCAACCCGGGAATGCATTTTCTGGTGTGAAATGGGTATTATTTCAAATAGCCGGGACCTGCAGTGCTCTGAATACAGCCAGGCTCTGCCACTGTCAGTGGCTATCACTTCTGCCTGGCGGCGGCTGTCCCCCATTTACCACGAGCATGTATTCCCCCTTGGCAATGAGCATGTAATCCCATATGACAATGAGCATGGAACCTCTGGCAATGAGCATGGAACCCTTGGCAATGAGCATGTAGATAATCAGCACTTATGTAGCATAATTATGAATAGGCATTATGGTGTTTGGCATAATACATAATGGACATAATGGCGTGTAACGTGTAATGGACATTATGGTGTAAATGTGTAATGCGTGCCTTTAGTGGACAATGTCCTTGTTTATGAAGTGTATTGTGAATTTTGGCTTAATCTGTGTGGCATTATGTGAATTCTGGCTCAATCCATGTGGCATTATGTGAATTCTGGCTCAATCCGTGTGGCATTATGTGAATTTTGTCTCAATCCGTGTGGCATTATGTGAATTTTGGCTCAATCCATGTGGCATTATGTGAATTTTGGCTCAATCCATGTGGCATTATGTGAATTTTGGCTCAATCCATTTGGCATTATGTGAATTCTGGCTCAATCCGTGTGGCATTATGTGAATTTTGGCTCAATCCATGTGGCATTTTATGAATTTGGCTTAATCCGTGTGGCATTATGTGAATTTTTACACAATCCGTGTGGCATTATGTGAATTTTGGCTCAATCCGTGTGGCATTATTTGAATTTTGGCTCATTCCATTTTACATCGAGTGTAAGGGGCAAGTATAATGGGGTCTAGTATTTTGTTGCATGATGTGTAGAAGTTGTATATGGTGTTGTACACTACACTCAAGGACACACCCCCTGTTGAGTGACCACACCCCCTTTTCACGCGCCTTCGGCGCGCACACAACTACATCCTTCACTTTTGTCGCCAAGGTGAGCCTGCGTACTTTAAATGCCAGGGCCTCTCTCTGCAGCTCTCTTAGCATGTACACTGGCACCACTAACACCGCCCCTCCCCCAACAAAATCCTCTTTTATCATGGTGCCCCCCCTGTCATTTTATCCTGGATCCGCCCTGGCCGTAACCATCATATGTAACACATTCTTACAGCTGTGGCACTGTAAATATTGATATGCTGCTGGGTCTGGTGGATCTGTCTGTGTAGATGCCCCTGTTGTTCCAGGACTTAGTAATTATGAAGAAGATTCTGTATTGAGACATTCTAGCCGCTATGTGATAAACAGTACTGACCAGCCGCTATGTGATATACTGACCAGCCGCTATGTGATATACTGACCAGCCGCTATGTGATATACTGACCAGTCGCTATGTGATATACTGACCAGTCGCTATGTGATATACTGACCAGTCGCTATGTGATATACTGACCAGTCGCTATGTGATATACTGACCAGTCGCTATGTGATATACTGACCAGCCGCTATGTGATATACTGACCAGTCGCTATGTGATATACTGACCAGCCGCTATGTGATATACTGACCAGCCGCTATGTGATATACTGACCAGTCGCTATGTGATATACTGTCCAGTCGCTATGTGATATACTGACCAGTCGCTATGTGATATACTGACCATCCGCTATGTTATATACAGAACAGTCGCTATGTGATATACTGACCAGCCGCTATGTGATATACAGAACAGTCGCTATGTGATATACTGACCAGTCGCTATGTGATATACTGACCAGCCGCTATGTGATATACTGACCAGCCGCTATGTGATATACTGACCAGCCGCTATGTGATATACTGACCATCCGCTATGTGATATACTGACCAGTCGCTATGTGATATACTGACCAGCCGCTATGTGATATACTGACCAGCCGCTATGTGATATACTGACCAGCCGCTATGTGATGTACTGACCATCCACTATGTGATATACTGACCAGCCGCTATGATATACTGACCAGCCACTGTGTGATATACTGACCATCCGCTATGTGATATACTGACCAGCCGCTATGTGATATACTGACCAGCCGCTGTGTGATATACTGACCAGCCGCTGTGTGATATACTGACCAGCCGCTATGTGATATACTGACTCCTACCCTGCAGTTCTCTCTTCCCTCACTTCTTTCCCTGCAGTTCTCTCTCTCCTCACTCCTCCCCTTCAGTTCTGTATCCCCTAAATCCTCCCCTTGCAGTTCTCTCTCCCCTTATACCTAACCCTGCAGTTCTCTCTCCCCTCACACCTTCCCCTGCAGTTCTCTCTAGCCTAACTCTTCCCCTGCAGCTCTCTCCCTTCACATCTCCCCTGCAGTTCTCTCTCATTCACATGTCCCCTGCAGTTCTCTCTCCGTTCACACCTCCTTTGCAGTTCTCTCTCCGTTCACATGTCCCCTGCAGTTCTCTCTCCGTTCACATCTCCCCTGCAGTTCTCTCTCCGTTCACATGTCCCCTGCAGTTCTCTCTCCGTTCACATGTCCCCTGCAGTTCTCTCTCCGTTCACATCTCCCCTGCAGTTCTCTCTCCGTTCACATCTCCCCTGCAGTTCTCTCTCCGTTCACATGTCCCCTGCAGTTCTCTCTCCATTCACATCTCCCCTGCAGTTCTCTCTCCGTTCACATCTCCCCTGCAGTTCTCTCTCCGTTTACATGTCCCCTGCAGTTTTCTCTCCCCTCACACCTCCTCTGCAGGTCTCTCTCCTCCCCCTGCAGTTCTATTTCCACTCAGACCTTCCCCTGCAGATCTCTCTCCCCTCTGCTTCCTGTGGAATTCTCTTTCTACTCACTCCTCCTCTGCATTTCTCTCTCCCCTCTCTGCTTCCCTTGCTGGTATCTTTTACATTTATTAGAGAAAGCAAATCATCTCTCCACTCTGGAGCAGCATTCACATCACAGTGCACAAAGCCACTGCATCAGAGAAGACCTGTAATATAGCAGTAATAAAATATAGATACCACACGTCCATCATGTTTTATTACCACTGTATTATTATAATTCCAACCTATATAGCTCATTCCTATTAACAGGCAACCACACCGCTGTTATCACCAAAACATCACTCCCCTCACACACACGCACACACACACACATCAACTTCTAAATAAAATCTTAGTGTTTAGTATTATTTCCAGACACGCTGACAAGTTTTAAAATTAAATGCAGCTGTGCGTTCTCCATACACCATAACACATACACCACACACAGTAGACAAATACTGAGCACAGTACATGCAGCAAGGGAAGTGGTGCTGTGCGTTCTCCATACACCATAACACATACACCACACACAGTACAGCAGATACTGAGCACAGTACATGCAGCATGGGAAGTGGTGCTGTGCGTTCTCCATACACCATAACACATACTGTACACCACACACAGTAGACAAATACTGAGCACAGTACATGCAGCAAGGGAAGTGGTGCTGTGCGTCCTCCATACACCATAACACATACACCACACACAGTACAGCAGATACTGAGCACAGTACATGCAGCATGGGAAGTGGTGCTGTGCGTTCTCCATACACCATAACACATACACCACACACAGTAGACAAATATTGAGCACAGTACATGCAGCAAGGGAAGTGGTGCTGTGCGTTATCCAAACACCATAACACATACACCACACACACAGTACATGCAGCATGGGAAGTGGTGCTGTGCGTTATCCAAACACCATAACACGTACACCACACACAGTACATGCAGCAAGGGAAGTGGTGCTGTGCGTTATCCAAACACCATAACACATACACCACACACAGTACAGCAGATACTGGGCACAGTACATGCAGCAAGGGAAGTGGTGCTGTGCGTTATCCAAACACCATAACACATACACCACACACAGTACAGCAGATACTGGGCACAGTACATGCAGCAAGGGAAGTGGTGCTGTGCATTCTCCATACGCCATAACACATACACCACACACAGTACAGCAGATACTGGGCACAGTACATGCAGCAAGGGAAGTGGTGCTGTGCGTTCTCCATACACCATAACACATACACCACACACACAGTACATGCAGCATGGGAAGTGGTGGGGGATACGGTCATTAGGTCTATAAGCATTGGGTCGACATGCATTGGGTTGACACCATTAGGTTGACATGCAGAAATGTCAACATGGGTGTAGGTCAACATGTCATTAGGTCAACACAAGCATTAAGGCGACATGGGCAAGGTCAACAGTAAAAATTTTGACATTGGGTTTTTCACTGTTTTTCGATCAGACATGTGCCGACGGGCGGTATTTTATGCCCTACCATCCACTAGGGCATGTCGGGAGGATAAAATTGTGTGCCGAGTGTAGTGAGGCACCGTGCCTGAAGCATGCATGGGGTCGCGTTGCTTCGTTTTATTGCCTATGTCGACAGTTTGTCGACATTTGAGTAAAAAAACTGTGAAAAAACCCATGTTGACCTTTTGACTGTCGGACTTGCACATGTCGAGCTAATGCTTGTGTCAACATAATGACATGTCGACCTACACCCATGTCGACCTAATGGTGTCGATTAAATGCATGTCGACCTAAGTGGTGGAGACCTAATGATCCATACCCAGTGGTGCTCAAACACCACACACAGGGCCCTATTCAGATCTGAGCTCAGTACAAACTTGTTTGGAAAATGGGCAAAACCATGTGCACTGCAGGTGGGGCAGATGTAACCGGCGCAAAGAGAGTTAGATTTGGGTGAGTTATTTTGTTTCTGTGCAGGGTAAATACTGACTGTATTATTTTTACATTGCAATTTAGATTTCAGTTTCAGCACATCCCACCCAAATCTAACTCTCTCTGCACGTTACATCTGCCCCACCTGCAGTGCAGTTTTGCCCATTTTCCAAACAAATTTGTACTGAGCTCAGATCTGAATAAGGCCCACAGTACAGCAGATACTGAGCATGGTACATAGAGGGGTGCATTGTAACTGGCTGCAGGGGTAGTGTCGGCCCTGGAGGTGGTCCGGGCCCCATAGCACCTGCACCTACTATTGCTCTACGTTTGCACTGCAGTAGTTGTGTGCGGCAAATTAACAAGATTCGGTTCTTTGTCTTTCTAGAGCCGCTCTATATCGCGCACCCTCCCTAAGATTACACAGATTCTCTACAAAAATACATTATAACTAGGTGTTTCATCGCGCCCTACGGGCGCTCTTCACACCGTCATAAGGGGCTACGCCCCATTAAAATTATAAATATATTTTAATGTGAATTATGTTTGTTATTTGTGGATGAATGTGTTTAATTTTGGGTGGGGCGGATGGTGTTGGCGGGAAGGGGTGTGTTGGGTTAGGGATTTTGGTGGTGTGTCTGCGCAGTGACCTGGGAAGTGTGACAGTGAGTAATGAGTACACCTGTGTGTGTCTGCGTGGTGACGTGGGAAGTGTGTCAGTGAATAATGAGTACACCTGTGTGTCTGCGCGGTGACCTGGGAAGTGTGTCAGTGAGTAATGAGTACACCTGTGTGTCTGTGCAGTGACGTGGGAAGTGTGTAAGTGAGTAATGAGTACATCTGTGTGTCTGCGTGGTGACCTGGGAAGTGTGTCAGTGAGTAATGAGTACACCTGTGTGTCTGCGCAGTGATGAGGGAAGTGTGTCAGTGAGTAATGAGTACACCTGTGTGTCTGCACAGTGATGAGGGAAGTGTGTCAGTGAGTAATGAGTACACCTGTGTGTCTGCGCGGTGACCTGGGAAGTATGTCAGTGAGTAATGAGTACACCTGTGTGTCTGCGCAGTGATGAGGGAAGTGTGTCAGTGAGTAATGAGTACACCTGTGTGTCTGTGCGGTGATCTGGGAAGCGTGTCAGTGAGTAATGAGTACACCTGTGTGTCTGCGCTGTGACCTGGAAAGTGTGTCAGTGAGTAATGAGTACACCTGTGTCTGCGCTGTAACCTGGGAAGTGTCCGTGAGTAATGAGTACACCTGTGTGTCTGTGCTGTGACCTGGGAAGTGTGTCAGTGAGTAAAGAGTACACCTGTGTGTCTGCGCGGTGATCTGGGAAGTGACAGTGATTAATGAGTACACCTGTGTGTCTGCGCGGTGACCTGGGAAGTGACAGTGATTAATGAGTACACCTGTGTGTCTGCGCTGTGACCTGGGAAGTATGTAAGTGAGTAATGAGTACACCTGTGTGTCTGCGCGGTGACCTGGGAAGTATGTTAGTGAGTAATGAGTACACCTGTGTGTCTGCGCAGTGACCTGGGAAGTGTCCGTGAGTAATTACACCTGTGTGTCTGCGCTGTGACCTGGGAAGTGTGTCAGTGAGTAATGAGTACACCTGTGTGTCTGTGCTGTGACCTAGGAAGTGTATCAGTGAGTAAAGAGTACACCTGTGTGTCTGCACTGTGACCTGGGAAGTATGTTAGTGAGTAATGAGTTCACCTGTGTGTCTGCGCGGTGACCTGGGAAGTGTGTCAGTGAGTAATGAGTACACCTGTGTGTCTGCGCGGTGACCTGGGAAGTATGTAAGTGAGTAATGAGTACACCTGTGTGTCTGCGCGGTGACCTGAGAAGTATGTTAGTGAGTAATGAGTACACCTGTGTGTCTGCGCGGTGACCTGGGAAGTATGTCAGTGAGTAATGAGTACACCTGTGTGTCTGCGCAGTGATGAGGGAAGTGTGTCAGTGAGTAATGAGTACACCTGTGTGTCTGTGCGGTGATCTGGGAAGCGTGTCAGTGAGTAATGAGTACACCTGTGTGTCTGCGCTGTGACCAGGAAAGTGTGTCAGTGAGTAATGAGTACACCTGTGTCTGCGCTGTAACCTGGGAAGTGTCCGTGAGTAATGAGTACACCTGTGTGTCTGCGCTGTGACCTGGGAAGTGTGTCAGTGAGTAATGAGTACACCTGTGTGTCTGTGCTGTGACCTGGGAAGTGTGTCAGTGAGTAAAGAGTACACCTGTGTGTCTGCGCTGTGACCTGGGAAGTATGTAAGTGAGTAATGAGTACACCTGTGTGTCTACGCGGTGACCTGGGAAGTGTGACAGTGAGTAATGAGTACACCTGTGTGTCTGCGCAGTGACCTGGGAAGTGTCCGTGAGTAATTACACCTGTGTGTCTGCGCTGTGACCTGGGAAGTGTGTCAGTGAGTAATGAGTACACCTGTGTGTCTGTGCTGTGACCTGGGAAGTGTGTCAGTGAGTAAAGAGTACACCTGTGTGTCTGCGCTGTGACCTGGGAAGTATGTTAGTGAGTAATGAGTACACCTGTGTGTCTGCGCTGTGACCTGGGAAGTATGTTAGTGAGTAATGAGTACACATGTGTGTCTGCGCAGTGACCTGGGAAGTGTGTCAGTGAGTAATGAGTACACCTGTGTGTCTGCGCGGTGACCTGGGAAGTGTGTCAGTGAGTAATGAGTACACCTGTGTGTTTGCCCGGTGACCTGGGAAGTGTGTCAGTGAGTAATGAGTACACCTGTGTGTTTGCCTGGTGACCTGGGAAGTGTGTCAGAATACCTCCCAACTTCTGTACTGATGAAATAGGGGCGGGCGTATGCAAATGAGGATGAGGCTTATGCCAATTAGCCGCGACCGCATTTTCATACGAGAATAGACGCTGTGCGCATGCGCACAGCGTCTATTCTATTAGATTGGGGGGTCTCCCAACTGCCACCCCCCGCAGCGGGACAATGCCTGCCGCGGGTGGGACAGCGGGACAGGACCCGAAAATCGGGACTGTCCCGCTGTAATCATGACAGTTGGGAGGTATGTGTCAGTGAGTAATGAGTACACCTGTGTGTGTCTGCTCGGTGACCTTGCTGCTGTGTGCAGGTGGGTGTGTGTGTGTGTGCCAGGGGTGGGTGTGCAGGACGGTGGGGTGTGCAGGCCGTGGGAAGCGGGTTGCTGCTGTGTGCGGGCAGGGGGGGGTGGTGTGTGTGTGTGTGCCAGGGGTGGGTGTGCAGGACGGTGGGGTGTGCAGGCCGGGGGGGGAGGGAACGGGTTGCTGCTGCCTTGTGCACCCCCCCTAAGTTATTATAGACAACCTCCTCTCAGGATGATTGATACATGTAGCCAAATATATAAGAGATGTAGCAGCTGCTCTGGGGCCAGGTCGATGCCTTCCGACACACCCGTGTAATTAGTACCCACTCCTCCCGGCACCCCTGGGAACAGCTTCCTGCCAGGACAGCTCTTCTGGTAGCCAATATCCAGGTTTATAACTCAAGGGTTAAAAATGTGTTTGCAAACCGCAAGTAACTGGGTTCTTCGCATCTATGGGCCTAATTCAGACCTGATTGTTTGTTGACTGCGAGCAGATAGCAGCTGCCCAGACTTAGAGAAGTCCCGCCTGTGCAAGTTTGCAAGAGTATTGCTTTTTTAAAGCGGCAATCATTTACACTGCAAAATCAAACAGGTTTTGCAGTATAAATGATTGCCGCTTTAAAAAAAAAACCCTGGAGATTTCTTACCGAATCTCTCACTTTCTGAACCTGTCATCCTGTTACATTTCACCCATTGTTTCAAATCCGCAGAGAAATTGCATCTATTGCTTCTCTGGGATAACGGGTTTGTTCTCAGGAAGCCTCTGAGCGGATTAGCTGTCTCCCTGCTCCATCCGGCATCCAGCAATAACTGCCTGGATGTTATCTGTATTGTATATCTTTACTAGATACAACAAACATGAATTACATCTTTATTTCTTTGGTATAATGAAAAAAAAATGTTCTGCAACCTCCCGGTCAGCTCCGTAGTGGCTGCTTAGCGTTTCGTTCAGCCAAGTACAACCGCTAGTAATTCCTAAGCCAATCAGCTGGCTTAGGGCGCAAACCGCCAGAAACGTCAATGGGCAGAGGGGTCTGGAATGCGTTGTATTAAACTGTGTCATAAAGCTTTAACAAGATCCCAAGGAAAAAGGGGGTTAAAAGCCACCGGAACGCTCTGCAATTAAAGACTACATAAAGCGAAGCAGACATAATTCTTGGACACAATCTACCATTTGTCTAGGGAGAAATGCGATCTTGCGCCCGGCCAAACTCCGCAATAATATTCCATAAACATTGTTGTTTATCATGAGTTATCATGATATGGAGGAAAGCGCAGATGGGTGTTGTGTTGTCACATTCTTGCAGCGGTATCATTGTGCGATGTGTATATTTTTGGAGCGTGCCCACATCTAAAAGATCTATGAATAATTCATGCGGTATCGTTATCGTCCGCGTGATGCTGATGACCGGGAATGGCGGTAGTCCCGGGCGGTCAGACTCATCCGTGCCGAGCAGGCGTGACTAGCAGATCCACGCTAAGTAACCCTAATCAGAGAAAGATGCGGTTTATTTACACGGGACTTGTGATGTGAAATGCGAGAAAGTGAGGCCGTAATATTCACCGTACAAAAATTCACACACAAATGGGAGGCGCTCGGCCGTGTCTGTAATAACGATTTCAGTGTCCTCACCCCTGACACAATTATCTTTATTTAACATGCACTTGTCCTAAATTGCCTTGTACTATAAAGCTGGTTATACATTAGACGCGATACCCAGCGCGATATCACCGGCGACAGGACTTGGCGGGGTAGTTGGCATCGGCAAGTACATACACACTTACACCAATGCCGGATGCGACAAGTGGCGAGAGGGAGGTAGTGCCATGCTGCATTTTGCACAATGGCTCTTGCTAGCGATCCTCTCCATCGAGGTAACATGCATAATAGCAGGGTTCCCTACTTTTAGACTGCTCTCTCCGGGAGACAGCAGCCAGCTAGAGGAAGCAGGGGGCAGGGCCGGCAGCTGTGCTGTGAAAAGGGTGGGGCCAGGGGCGTAGCTCAACAACTGAGCCCTGTGTGGGGGCGTGGTCATTGAGCTTGCATCATCACGACGCCCCCGGCTGTGAATTGCCGGTATTACAGGCATTGCACAGTTGGAGGCGGGGCCAGAACAATGCAAATCGCGCCATCAGGTATCCGCGGATCCCACGCTGAGGGGGGATTGATGGAGGGTGGGGGGATTGCGGAGGATGTGCCCACCTTCCATGGGGGCCTGGAGGTAGACGCCATTTTCGGAAGCCTCCCAGCCTTTCCAGGAGGGTAGGCAAGTATGATGCACAGTTAACGATATAGTGCGGACACACTGGACGATATGCAGGAAAATATTGTTCACTACAGTTGTTATTTCTCTGACTGCAGCTGCACATGTGAATTATGAACTGGAGTACAAACAAGCAAAACCGAATCCAGCTCCTGATGAAGGCGTGTGAACACGCCGAAACGCGTTGAGCTACAGCATCCCTGTTCCAGCATTCAATTGGAGAGTATTCCATCTCACACCTCCTTCAGCCAAAATCCTTGGAATTCCACAACATACTTCATCCGGACCAGTTTTCACCATTAACATCTTGGATCCCACAGTTGAGATTTTCTCTGCAGCCACAGAAAATCAGGTATTGCCATCCCATAAGGACTGCATCATTCCACCATTGTGTGACGTTTGGGAATCCACCACTGGGAAATCACTTTGATTACTTCTTCTTTCCAAACAAGGATATCCATATTATATGGTAAATATATGCAAATTGGTGTTGATTTGGACACAAAATGAATCCTCCACAATATTGAATGCTAGCTGGAAAATCTATATTTCATCAATAATTTTCGCTGACTTTCCACAATGTTTTTTTTAAGAGAAATCTCATATAAAATGTATTGTGTGTGATATTTTTATCTATATTCTTTTTTTCTTGTTCTGTATCAATTGGGAGCCGCCTTCCACCCTCCCGTTACAGCAGCTTTAGCAACACTGGTGGTTCCCTTTCTCTTGGAACAAGAAATGGGCCTGATTCAGAATTTGTTGTCATTTTTCAAAACTTCGCAAAAGGGCAACTCCTACTGGCAGGTTGTGGGAGGTGGGGCGCATAGCACGGGGGAGGCTGGCACGCACACCTGATCACATCCTGTGTTACAAAGACAAACATTTTGCATTTACCCTGCTAAAGTGCGAGCTAGTAAAGTGCTCACACATTACCGGTAGCCCCCAGGCTGAACAGAGTACCTGCAAAGCCAGGTGCAGCTCAACCATGTTTGGGAACGCAGCGACTGCAAATGCCATTGCACTAACACACCAACCTTCCCCCAAATGGTATGGACATGCCTGAGCCAAAACAAAGGCTTGGGCACCACCCAGTCGCTCTGTGGACTGAGGTCACATTTTTTGCAAAGCCTAAATTACCCCCATGTTCGTCATAGTTCGGCAAATGCTGGTGAAAAACACAGCACTGGAATATGAATGACTTCACCACCGGAAAATCCGAATTGCTGAAACACCATAGCTTAGTAAATTACCGAATTGGACCCCCTAAGAAATACATCTGGAAACGGACGATATCAATCGAGATTGAACTCTGTAACACTCGGTAGAAACGCCAGAGCTTAGTAAATTGGGTACTTGTGTAGTTTCACCACGGTAGGGAAATCGCATCGCATGTGATTGCATGCAATCGCGTGCGATGCGATGAAATGCGATGGTACTTGTTTAGTTTCAAGTTGCCCCTGCCCGTGGATCGCATTGCACGCAAAACACATGCTTTACGATGCAATGCGATTTAGCACACCCCCACTATTCACATTTAGCACACTCCCACTATCCAGTTCACCTCGAAGTGTGGCGAGCGCAGCGGTACGTGTCCTCCCAACCAGTTCATACCCCCACTATCCATGTCGGCATGGAGTTGATTTAATAAAGCGTGGTGAGCCGACACTGAGAATGAGCCCGAAGCGTGGCGAGCGAATGCGGATTACTTGACGTGTATTCCGCGTCCACTCGCCACACTTTGGGCTCGTTTTCAGCGTACGCTTGCCACGCTTCGGGCTTGGGGGCTCGCTGCGCTCACCACACTTTATTAAATGAACTCCATGCGGACGTGGATAGTGGGGGTATGAACAGGTTGGGAGGACGCGTATTGTGGATAGTGGGGGTGTGCTAAATGTGCTAAATCGCATTACATCACATCGCATGCGATTTGCGGGCAGGGGCAACTTGAAACTACACAAGTACCATCGCATGTGATGTGATGCGATTCCCTTCCGCCGTGAAACTACACAAGTACCGTAAATTGACCCCCAAGTTTGTATTGCAATGGTGGCGAATTCTGCTGCAACCAGACAGATAAGAGTGATTCGGTTGAGTTAGGCTATTAAGGAATTGCATCAAGAACTGATATATATATATATATATATATATATATATATATATATATATTTATGAATAATATTCCATTATTTATGAGTATTTTAAATATTCCTGACCATGGACATGCGTGGGAGGCTGGGGATAGCGGGTTACTGTCTCCGCAGTGAGGAAGAAGTGATTTTCCCTAAAACGTGCGATAATTATGATGAGTAGAATACCGTGGTGCGTAATACAGTGATAATCTCCCGCTCTATACTGGCAATGTGATATACGTCTATTAACCAGATTGTTTTCCCAAACCTTCCCTGTCGCCTCTGCTGTCACATACTTAGCAGCCCCCTGTCGCTGTTATTGGGATTCTTTAAACCTCCCTCAAACATGATATTACCCGTAGCACGAGGGATTACCGGTAGCACGAAGGATTACCGGTAGCCAACAGCCGAATCAAACACTTGTCTCACCTCCTACACGCAGCCTCTTATCCTCCGCTCACCGCAGGAATGACTGAGTAGGTAACATGTCAGAGCGCTGATGATGAGATCTGAGGATTCCGCTTCTCCTCCATCAGCTCCCGAGTAAAGATGGGATCATGTAACATCTATGTTTATACAGTTCCAACAGTGACCAAGAAACAGAATATCTAACACTTTGTGGTCGCAGTGTTTCCCGGCACAATCATAGGCCCAACAAAAAATGTCAAGGACCTTTCAAGGAACACATATGGATGATTGGTGTTCAGGATGCCAGCGGTCAGAATACAGACGCCGGCATCCACGTACAATAGTGCGGTACTTAGCCCAGGAGAGATTGGTACCTTATCGGCTGCTGTTTATATTCTGTCACCTGTTATCTTCAAAGAACCTACTTGTAGTCATTAGGTGACCAATCGTAGGATTGAGATCAGTGGGATCCTGGGATTTCGAGATTCTAATGCCGGGCAGCGTCTGAGATTGGGGTCCATCTCCCGGCCCTCCATAAAGGTGGGCAAGTCCCCCAAAATCCCCCCAGCCTCCTGCAATATCCCCTTAGCTGGTGGCCTTCGGAGATCTAATGACACAAAGCGTGTCATTGTGGCCCCGCCCCCCACTGTGCAATTACACCTAACATGGTTGTTTAGCTCCACCCCAAGCCCCACCCCTTTTATGTACCGCTTGCTGTCCCCGCCCCCTGCTTCCTCTGTCTGGCTGCTCTCTCCCGGTGGGCAACCTAAAATTAGTCATCACTGTCACAGGCTCGCCCAAGGTCCCCCGCCCGCAGGACACTGTACCCCTTGGGTGGGACAGTGCCCAAATAGCAGGACTGTACTGCTGTAATCAGGACAGTTGGGAGGTCTGTTATAGGGGGATACATAATAACAGATGGAACCACATCCATATTACAGCTCCATTTAGGGCAGAAACGCCGCGGCCCCCCGTCCCGCACCCTTATCTGTTGGGGGAGACATGAAGTAATAGTAACATAAATCCTGAGCCGATCTCAGCCACATACTGTATACAGCATCAGGGACAATGGCGCGGCTTGCGCTAGTCATAGACAGTAAGTATTATTTATACAGATGACAGCTTGTTTATAGCTCTCCTGATTAATAGAATTATTTTTGGACATAAAAGGAGACGGAACAGTTTAATGACTTCTTTATCTTGGAGAACGAAAGAAACAAACAGAGGAAGCCGGAATCGCAGCGTTTCTGTCCTGGGCAGAACTAACAGGTCACTGAGGATTGGAATGAGAACCTCCGTGGGCCATACACACGGAGAGATGTTGTGCTCTTTTCCAAGCAATCTGACTAGATTGCCTGGAAAGTAAGCACAGATCTCTCCATGTGTATGCCCCGAGAGAATAATTATCTCCTGCTATCTAAATCAGTGCATGCAGTCAGAATCTAATCAGATTGCTTAGCACAGGCATGTCCAAACTGCGGCCCTCCAGCTGTTGCGAAACTGCACTTCTCAGCAGGCCTTGCCATAGTTTTAGCATACCCTAATAGCATAACTGCGGCAAGGCGTGATGGGACTTGTAGTTTCACAATAGCTGGAGGGCCATAGCTTGGACATGTCTGGCTTAGCAAGTGACTGCAAATCTCTCTGTCTTTACAGAATGGGAGATACTGATCGCAATTCACCAATACCCTGTAAACAATCTCATGTCGACAAGTTAAGCCACACCCTAAATTAATATATGTTAATTCTTATAACACTGCATTATTAAAATTCAAATAATCGGTAAAGGAACGGGGATCTGTGTGCACGGGATTGGCATGTAATGTATGTGCAGTAGATATCTCAGCCGGAGAAAGTATCACATAGAAGAACGCATAAGGGACACTCGAAGCTACAGTATTGATGTGATGTGCGGAGGGCCCTGCATGGCTCAGATACATAATGCAGGTACACAGAGCTCCTGACACAAGTCATAGGATGAGCTGCACTTTGTCTTAGATAGAGTCGCAGGAACAGAACAAATGGTACAAACACCTGTGAGGAGGAGATAATGAGTCCACTTCCCGGCTCCCTGACTCATCCGAGGGGGATGCCAATACCGTGATCCGACAGTCCATCGGAATCTACGCAGTGCTGCCATGTACACCAGTGGCGTAACTACAAATGTTGCGATCATCTACACAAAGTTTCTGTCGTCCCCCCCCCCCCCCCCCCATTCATTAATTTATTTTTTATCTATATGCTTGTTGCCAGGGGTTTCATGCTCGTTGCCAGGGGTTTCCTGCTCATTGCCAGGGGTTTCATGCTCATTAGAAGGGGTTTCTTTGTCTTTGCCAGGGGTGGGTATAGGTCGACCAAATTAAGGTCGACATGCATTGGGTCGACCACTGATGGTTGGCAGGGCTTAGGTAGACACACAAAAAGGGTCAACATGGATAATGTCAACAGGGTCAAAAGGTCTACACAAGCATTAGGTTGACAATGGGAAGGTCAACACTCGACCGTTAAAAGGTCGACATGGACAGGGAGAATGTGCACCGAGTCCCCTGGCCTGCCTCGCTGCGCTCGGCACACTATTATAGTCTCCCTCCGTGCCCCAGTGGATGGTAGGGTATGAAATACCGCATGTCGGCACATGTCGGCTCAAAAAAATGTGAAAAACCGATGTTGACCTTTTGGCTGTCTACCTTCCCATTATTAACCTAATGCTTGTTGACCTTTTTCATGATCGTATACAAGGGGTTACATGCTTGTTGCCAGGAGTCACATTTGCTCATTGCTAGGGTTTTTTTGCCCGATGTCAGGGGTTACATGCTCATTGCCAGTGGTTACGGGCTTGCCTCTATGGGTTTCTTGCTCGTTGCCAGGGGTTACATGCTTTCTGTCAGGGAATTTTTTGCTTGTTGCCAGTGGTTTCATGTTCATTGCTAGTTTTGTTGCTCGTTGCCAGAGGTTATATGCTCATTTCCAGAGGTTACTTGCTCGTTGCCAGGGGTTACATGTTCATTGTCAGACTTTTATTGCTCGTTGCCAGAAGTTATATGCTCATTTCCAGAGGTTACTTTCTCGTTGCCAGGGGTTACATGTTCATTGTCAGAGTTTTATTGCTCGTTGCCAGAGGTTATATGCTCGTTGCCAGGGGATTCTTCCTTGCAGGTGCCCCAGTGCTCCCGGAGACCAGCACTTCCTGGTAGTGCTGCACACACTGCTCTCTCCTGACAGATGCTAGACGTCCAGCAGTACCCTTAGCATCTTTCTCCACCAAGATAGCAGAGAAGTTCGGAGGGCCATTTTTAGCAGAATCCATGCATACAGCCAGACAGCATAGAATGTACGGAGATTGTGCAGCCTCGCGGTGCCGTTAGTCTGCAGCACAAAAGCAGATTCTCCCCTTGTCCCGTAAAGGTGATATAACAGATGTTTGTATTTACGTCTGTAAGAGCCTATTGCTGGTTATCGTGATATTATTATTGCTGGATAACACAGTCCAGACACACACTTTACTGCTTATGAATTGTATACAGTAACATCAGCATTTACTCCCACCTTATAATTCCTGATATAACCCACACCTACAGCCGTTCTCTCCTGGTGGACACTGAGCTGATCCCCATACATTACAGCTACTTCTGCCCTTGGAGAAGTCACCCGCAATACCCCCATGAGTCGCCGGGGAAGGTCCCGGGGCGGCAGGATGAAATGTGTTTATATTGCATGCAGTCCTTTTGCGTGCGATATATCGCTGCGTTCCTAGCCAAGCCTGCCCGGCTCCTAAATAATACAAGAGATTGCTTGTGCAGCCGATGAGCATCACAGATCGCTTAAGGTGCCCACACACTCACCGATCCCGGCGGTGCGATACTATGCGATGGGGTGCGCGCTCCCGCGGCACCTCATCGCACACTACAAAAAGTATGTGCTGCACATACTTTTTGTACTAGCTTTTTCTAGCATAGCAGCGCATCGCATGCACATCGTATGCACAAGGCATACGATGCAATGCTATGTGTGCTAGTTAAGCCCACAACGCACGCCGGGATCGGTGCGTGTCCTTGACTCTGACTAGATTGCTTAGAAAAGGAGCGCGGATCGCTCTGTATGGCCTGTAAACCCCCCTTTCACTCCTCTCCGGGCTTCTCCCGGAGAGGAGTTTGCAAAAGTTGGCAAGTATGATTTTATTTGAAAGTCCCATGTGAGTGCCTTCTTTCTAAATACAATATACACTGTACATCTCTCTCTCTCTATGTATATATTTTTATTTTATTGACCCACCCCCAGACCCGGAGTTCCTGGACCTATTTTTCCAGTGCAGCTCTGAGTTTCCGGGAACTGTCCCCCAAGATGACCTGGCCCACACTCTGGGTGAGATGTAGTAAGCTTGAAAAGTGATAAAATGGAGAGTGATAAACAGCCAGCCAGTTGGCTTCTAACTATCATTTTTTCAAACTCCGCCTGCAACATGACAGTTATGAGCCGATTGGCTGGTGTTTTATAACTCTCCATTTTATCACTTTTCAAGCTTAGTACATCCGGCCCTCTGAGTGGGCCCAAATGAGCTTCAAGAGCCCCGCAGGTCTGCGAGATGTCTCACGTACATACAACCTGACTAGATGCTCGTCTCAGATACACCGACTCCCATCTGAAGTCAGCGACACTAATAATGAACGCGTGACATACAGCAGCACCTGAGATTATATCAGCGCCGCACAAACTCAATTTACTTTCTGGTCCAATTAGGGAAAGTGCAGAACAGCGGCACTCAGAGATCAGAGCTGTAATCTCCTGGAAGACGGAGCCGCTCAGCAGAGAAACGCTTCTAAACAAGATGTATGGGAAACAATCCGCACACAATGCGGTCCTTCCAGACAATCATCTAAATACAGCGATGCCTTGTAATGAAGTCTGGTGGTGTGAGAGCTTGCATAGTACATCAGCAGGTAAATGGAGACGGATGGAGATTGAGGGATAAACACAAGCTACAGACAGTTATATCAGTGCAGTGTATACAACTGCTATATACCTGAGGGAGAAGGAAAATGCATCTCCTTTGTGTAACAGGCTGACAACACAGTTGTGTCCTGCCCATGGGGGGTGCGGCAGTTCCGTGTTGTTAAATGTAGCTTAACAACCCCAAACATGGCCGTTCTGCGCCTGTCTTCACAGCTCAGCTGCGCAGCCAGAGGACAGAGGAAGTGCTTCGTGCGAGCACTTCGTTGTATAGTGAAGCCCTCGCAGTTCAGTGATGCAAATGCTAAATGTTTGTGTTTACTTCGCAGGGCAGGATACGGCCTGAGGATTGGCCTTGCCTTGTGCCCGGCAGCTTGCCGCCGGGAGTTGTCATTTTGCGAAATTAAATATTCATCTTGAATGAGGCCCAGTCTTGCAACAGTGACTGAGACACCCAGTATTAGAAATGTATTGGAAATGTGACGGGACGTTCCCTGGCGGTGATTGGGAGGTAGTTCAATAAACAAGTTCCGACAGTGGAGGCTAAAGATGCACTAAGCTTGTTTGTTGCATATGAGGACGCATAAATTGGGCACATTGGGATCCTCGGCTGTACCCCAGGGTAAGGGTGACAGTCTGATGACATTTTTGGGGTGGAAGTGGGATCGATGGCCTCCGCACCGAGGTGTGTCATTGCCGTTTAGGTGGAGGAAAGAGGCCAGGATTCCATCTTTGGACAGAGATTTCCTGGCCTCTGCGACGGGATTCAGGCTCGTTCTCATGGGTTCCGCAAGCGCCCAATAGTGACTCAGTGATCTGATCTGCGTTCTAAGACACACCACGAGGAGTCTCCTTGTAATAGACGCCTCCTGCTGCATCACCATACAGCGCTGTCACCAAGGAAGGATACAGCCACATCTGACTCAGGCCTCCGTGATGTGTATAGTAGGTGTAACGATCAGATCAGGTGATCGATCAAATTAACCTATGCCTCCTGTTATGATTATCTGTTCGATCAATGTATGTCTGATATTGTTGTAAAGTTATGTCTCCTGTGAGTATTGGAATCAGGACATGTCTTTTATTATGTGGGTAAACTGTAGGTGACCCTGGTTTGAGTTTGAGGCCTGTATTCCCTCTGTTTGACATCTGTGGACTCCTCTGGAGTTAGGATGTAAGATAAAGATCTGAGACCCCTCATAAACCAGACTGGGGGGGAGAGCAATAGTGTCCAGCCAACAGGCCAAAGTTGCTCTGGCCCTCCACTAAATTACCTCTGATCACTTGAGGAATGTATAAAATCTACTTCAAAGCAGGGACAAATTCTTTATGGGAAAGATCCTATATCTAGGGACCTTCACTAGGCTCAGCAAGGGAATGGTTAAAAATCACAAGGGTGGGAGGGATGAGGGAGGCTGCAGATAAAACCTCTGTACTTTGGGATAGTCGGTGGTCACTACCTGGGGGTCTAGCAAACAGGCTGTAAGTGACCAGAGATTTCTTGTGGAGAACCCCCCCACGTCAGGATTGGTACTTAAGTGTAAGATACGGTTCTGTCATTTTTCCCTTTTATTTTATTTCTGAAATTGCATTTAACCCTGTGTGTACTTTTAAAATCATTGTAATATCTTGTAACCATTTTTCTAAAGCTCTGTAGTATTTCTAGGAATAAATAATACATATTCTCAGTCCTGGTTCTGTGTTCTTAAGACTCATTAGCCTCAGAAGAGAACGCTCCAGCGTGTTACCATTTGTATATTGTATTGTGCGGTCAGGTGCGAGCCAAGCCGCCCCTTGCGCAGTTTCAAGCGCTAAAATCAGGTTTTGGCTGGTGGCAGTGTACCTCAAAGAAAGGACCCGAGAGTCCTAAGTGAACCCCAGTCACGGCCGGAGCTGCTCAGATTGACGTATCGGAGCAGGCGACCGGTGGGTCCGTGACATTTGGCGGCAAGCGGTGGGGTGGAGAATTCATTTTTCTCTTTAAGAACTTAAGTGAGTGTGGGTAGAATTTTGTGAGAAATACCCACATCACCAGAATCAGAACTCAGAGCTTTACTATAGTTTTAAAAGTCACACAGTGAGTGCAATTTCTGTTCCCTCCCTTCTCTTGTTTTTCTTTCCTATCATTTTATTTGACAAGTGTGAGACTCAGGATGGCTGATTACCAGCAGATGAGGAGAGATGACCTGGCGGTCGTGTGTGTTCGGAGGAATATCCCTTGGTCTGGCCAGAGTAGAAAACGTTTGATTCAGGCACAAGTGGATGCCGATCTGACTCTAGCTGCTGGAGGAAACCAGTCCATGGACAATTCTACCCCAGGGACTCAGTCAGCACTGGACAGTACAAACGATGCCGCGCCAGGGTCAGACACTTCTGCTGGACCCAGCAAGTCTACACTGCAGAGCGACCTTCTAGCTGCTAGCAGGCAAATGAAGAATGTGAACCCCGTATTCGCTTTGCAGCTGGTGCAGCACTGCCAAGCCATTGTCGACAGAGAGGCTGCGGAGCGCAAAGCCACTGTGAACAGAGAGGCTGCGGAGCGCAAAGCCAGACGAGAGGCTGAGGTTGCTGAGTGCAAAGGCGTACGAGAGGCTGAGGAGCGCAAAGCCATACGAGAGGCTGAGGATGCAGAGCATCAGGCCGAGCGTGAGTACCAGTTGGAACTGGTGAGGCTCGGAGGGCTGATCGCTGTTGGTGAACCAGTTGAGGATGATACAGGGCATCATGATGGCGAACCTTTGCGTGAGACTTTATCTGCCGTGGCTACTGAGTTAGCAGGAGATGGGCTTCGTACTGAACTTTTACTGTCTGCGGAAGTAAATAATGTGTTGGATCATGGTGTGGACTCTGTTATCAATCATGGGGAGCCTAACAAGGGACAGAGGTCCCAAATCACCGCTGACGCGAATTTCACCGAACCGCGTCATGCACAGTTCCCTGTCTTGGAAGCAGACAGAGGAAGCCAAGTGAGTGTCAGCTTGGTTGTGAATAATGAGCTGGCCCTGGACACTACCACAGATGCTCAGAGAGCTGACATCTCTGCTAGCACCAGGGAGACTGTAGGATGTGTGGCAGTCAGGGAGACTGCAGAGTACCAATCCCCTACAGCACCAGAAGAGCCCAGTGAGTATTCTGACCCATATGGTGATGATTATCCGTTTAGGCTTATGAGCCCAGAAGAACTCACTACAGAATGTCAGCTGCATGGTATCTCCTGCCCCAACAATTCCCACAGGGAGATGATCAAGCGGCTCACCTATGCACGAAACAATGAGCGCAATGTTTTCGGCATGTATCGCGCTGAGTTTCTAACCTGGGGTCCCGATGCGACTCCTCGGTTGCTGCTGAGAGACCTGACGGACTGTTTTGAAATAGCGCAGCAATATGCGTATGATTGTAAAAAGCTTGATACCCCATGGTGGAAAGAGCAGTGCCGCTGGGCAGATGCTGAAAGGAATCGCCTAGAACAGCTTCTATCACCTGCTATGGAACCAACAACACAGCCTACCAAGGTTTCCCTCATGGACATGATACCCCGGCCTGCTACAATCGGTGTGGAACCTGTTCCAGAGACATCACATCACAAGGCCCAGTTTAAACTGCTGGAAGATGTGAGCAGCATGTTCCCACCCGTTGCTCCAGATTTGTTGCCGGAAGAGGCTGACTGCATAGTGAAAGTATGCAGGGAAGAGACTATGTCAGAAATAGGAATGGGACTTTCTGACTGTATGCACACAAGTATGTGTGGGACTACTGATGTGGGACTTTTATTAACTCCACACATATCTGTCAATGTTGTCCCCACTGTCGCTAACCCTTCTGAACCATATGATGCATCTCAGGTAGTATGTAACCATGCTGAACATTGCAATGTTGTTATTTTGTGTGAAGCCCCTGGGATTATCTGTGATAGTGCCGTACCTTCGGTGGAGGTGGAGGGTGAGTTAGAGACAGGTATAGTGGGTAATCCTTGCTAGTTTGTGGGGTTAAATGAATGCCCTAATCTAGTTGGGAATGAGACACCCTCACTCACCAGTGGTAGGAGTGCTGCTGGTGATGTCATTAAGGTTGCTGTGCTAGACATTAACCCTGTTCTTCCAGTGATGTCTGGTTGTGACATCAGGCCAGGGGTCGCTAACTGCACAAATGGGACAGATCTGAGTTGGTTGCAGGCAGAGCATGTACCTGCCAATAAGTTAATGGTGACAACATGCTCAGATAACCCCATTCCTGCTCAGAGACAATGGGATCCAGATATAGAAGTTTTGCCACGGTGCAATTGTAAGCCAGCAGGATGGGCCCCATGTGTTGTGGAAGATGCACAGGCTAATTTGCAGGTATTGCAGGATGTCTCCCCAGGTTATGATATTGATGTTACTGTTGATAATGTGATGTCTTGCGCTACTGTGGGAAATGTGGTACCAGGTATAATAAGTGACCCGGTGGGTCCTGTGTGCACTGTAGAAGAAGAAGAAGAATCAACTTTATTGGCCATGTGTGCTTGCGCACACTAGGAATTGTTTGTGGATTACAGTGCAGCATCAAGCAGGGATGAAAAGGGGGGAGGGATACATTACATATATTACATAAAGACATTACAAGCATTTAATTTCTAGCTACGACTATGGTGGTCAGGTCGCCAAGTAGGGACACGTTGTTTGGCTGTTGATATTGGGATTGCATTCGCTTTGATTGGATTGTTCAGGTGATGGACGGCTAACAGAAAGAAGCTTCTTGCGGATCTGGACGTTTTGACGGGGATGGACCTGAACCGTCTTCTGGATGGTAGGATGTCGAACAGGTTGTGACCAGGATGAAGCTTGTCGTTTGCGATCTTCTCAGCACGTTTCCTTACCCTAGATGAGAACAGATCCCTTATCGGGGGGAGGTCGGTCCCTATGATCCTTTCCGCAGTCTTCACTACCCTCTGCAGTTTTTGTTTGTCGTTCTCGCTTGCGCCAGATTGTGATCAAGGAACATAAGACAGACTCCATGATGGCGGTGTAGATGGGATGTTGAATTTCCTGAGTTGCCTCAGGAAGAACAGGCGCTGTTGGGCCTTTTTGATGTTTGTGGTTATGTTTAATCCCCATCTTAGATCACTGGACATGGTTGTCCCTAGGAATTTGAAGGAATCAACCTGCGACACCACTGCGTTGGCTATTGTTAGCGGGGCTAGTGCATTTGTTTTTTTCCTGTAGTCGACCACCATCTCAACTGTTTTGGTGGGGTTTAGATCGAGGTTGTTGCTGCTGCACCACTGTGTCAGCTTCTCCACTGCATGCCTGTACGCGGTCTCGTCACCATCCTTGATTAGGCCGATAATAGTGGTGTCATCTGCGAATTTGATGATTTTCACTGACTGCTCAGCTGAGGTGCAGTCATTCGTGTAGAGAGAGATGAGCAGAGGGGAGAGGACGCATCCTTGGGGGGCTCCAGTACTGATTGTTCGTGTGCTGGACGAGAAGGCGCCGGCTTTGACCACCTGTTCCCTTGCTGTTAGAAAGTCCACTATCCATGAGCATGTTGGTCCTGGGACTCCTAAGGAGAGGAGTTTTGGCTGCAGGATGCTGGGAACGATAGTATTAAATGCTGAGCTGAAGTTCACGAATAGGACTCTTGCATAGGTGCCTTGGTGGTCGAGGTGTTGTAAAATATGGTGCACCCCGAGGTTGACCGCATCCTCTAAACTTCTGTTCGCCCGGTAGGCAAACTGCATGGGGTCAAGGTGAGAGTTTGTCACTTCTCTCAGGTGCTTCAGTACTAGTCTTTCAAATGCTTTCATGGCCACTGAGGTTCGTGCAATTGGCCTGAAGTCATTTAGGTCCTTCGTGGGTGTTTTCTTAGGGACCGGGATGATGATAGAGCGTTTGAAGCAGGCAGGAACCTTGCACAAGTCCAGGGAGGAGTTGAATATCGTTGTGAAGATGGGGGCGAGCTGAGCTGCACAGGTCCTAAGGCTGGATGGCGACACACCATCCGGTCCTGCAGCCTTCTTAGGTTTTATTCTTTTGAGTACTGCTTCTACCTCGCCTTGGTCCACGTGGAGGGCCTGGGTGTGGTGGTCTTTGGGATGGAGTGGGGGAGGTACGGCCTGCTCAAATCTGCAGTAGAACTTGTTCAGGTCTTCTGCAAGTTCATGGCTGGTTTCAGACTGTGTTTGGGCTTTCTTGTAATTTGTGATCTTTTGCATGCCCTTCCATACTGCAGCAGGGTCCTTTGCTGTGAGGTTGTGTGTCAGCTTGTTTGTATATTCCCTTTTTGCGAGTTTGATACCCCGAGTCAAGGAGTTCCTGGCTTCTTTGTACTGTGTCCTGTCCCCGCTGCTGTATGCCTCCTCCTTGGCTTGGCGGAGTTTCCTGAGCTGGCTACCGAACCATATCTTGTTGTTGTTAAAGGATCGGACCTGTCAGATAAGGAGAGAGTGTCCCTTACTGCAGCTTTCCCCCCAAACCCCCCTCCTTACTGTAGCCACACAAACACAGATACAGGAACACAGCAGGGGTTCCCTCCAGACACTGAGAATCCTCCAGAGAGTGCATTTTTCCAGCGTTACTGGATAACGGATGCCTCTCCTGAGAACCTCAGTGGCACCACCCCAGCCACAGAACCTGCGGGTCTGGGAGGGAAGGTCAGGCTCAGGAAGGTGTCCTGGACTGCCATGGAAAACTTGGCTTTCCACGCAGAACTGAGACCCAACCCTGCACAGGCTGCTCTGAACGTACCAGGTGAGCCGACCCCCACTGCGGCTGACCCATACCTGGGAAGTGGGGAAGATACCCCTGGGTACAGTGAGAGGGTTGTTTCAGGAATAGAGCCAGTGGCTAGTAGGGAAGCTGCTGTGTGTAACCAGAAGGGTAGGAGGGCTCGCTAAACACAGGTAAACTCAGCTCCATTAACCTCGGAAAAGGCTGAGCTGGGATGTTCCCAAGACAGGGGACAATGACCTGCTGGTATTCCCCCTTGCAGAAACGTGCCCCCCCTTCACAATTCACACACACAGACACAGAGAGCAAATCTCCTCACAAAAGGATGAGGTGTGAGGTGTTGAGTGAGTGGACCTTCCCCCCAGTGAAGGGGAGGGGGGGTCAGTCAGCTCAGGAGAGGTGCTCGGAAGACATTTTTAAGTCTGTATATAGTGCTGGGAGAATGCCCCACACCTGTGGTATAGTTAAACGTGCTGAGTTACGAGTCCCAGGGGGATGGCCATTTGGGGTGTGGCGGAATGGTCTGGTACTGATCTCAGTGAGTAAGGCCAAACTGCCAGCTGCAGGGGAGAATCCGTGTCCAGGAGTCTGACGCACAGCTGTGGTGGGCTGTGTCAATACCAGCCAGGATGGACACAGCTCCCACTATATCAGTGTGCTCACAGACTATGGGTTCGAGGACACCTGTGTGCTTTTAGTTTGCCATCTCCTGCGAGAGGGACAGGGACTATGCCCATTGCCCACCCTAGCCACGGCTATGGCGTCAGGTGGTGCCATGACAGACGTCAAGTATAAGGAAGTGTTTGTACAAATTCAGCAGAATCAGTGGCAGTCTGTCTCAGCACAGAGACCACTGCTACCCGTCCAGGTGATGTAGTTAATAGCGCACTGATGAGACGGTGACGTGGGTCACCGCCTCTGTGCGCCATTTTAAAAGGGGGAGGTGTAACGATCAGATCAGGTGATCGCTCAAATTAACGTATGCCTCCTGTTATGATTATCTGTTCGATCAATGTATGTCTGGTATTGTTGTAAATTTATGTCTCCTGTGAGTATTGGAATCAGGACATGTCTTTTATTATGTGGGTAAACTGTAGGTGACCCTGGTTTGAGTTTGAGGCCTGTATTCCCTCTGTTTGACATCTGTGGACTCCTCTGGAGTTAGGATGTAAGATAAAGATCTGAGACCCCTCATAAACCAGACTGGGGGGGAGAGCAATAGTGTCCAGCCAACAGGCCAAAGTTGCTCTGGCCCTCCACTAAATTACCTCTTATCACTTGAGGAATGTATAAAATCTACTTCAAAGCAGGGACAAATTCTTTATGGGAAAGATCCTATATCTAGGGACCTTCACTAGGCTCAGCAAGGGAATGGTTAAAAATCCCAAGGGTGGGAGGGATGAGGGACGCTGCAGATAAAACCTCTGTACCTTGGGATAGTCGGTGGTCACTACCATGGGGTCTAGCAAACAGGCTGTGAGCGACCAGAGATTTCTTGTGGAGAACCCCCCCACGTCAGGATTGGTACTTAAGTGTAAGATACGGTTCTGTCATTTTTCCCTTTTATTTTATTTCTGAAATTGCATTTAACCCTGTGTGTACTTTTAAAATCATTGTAATATCTTGTAACCATTTTTCTAAAGCTCTGTAGTATTTCTAGGAATAAATAATACATATTCTCACTCCTGGTTCTGTGTTCTTAAGACTCATTAGCCTCAGAAGAGAACGCTCCAGCGTGTTACCATTTGTATATTGTATTGTGCGGTCAGGTGCGAGCCAAGCCGCCCCTTGCGCAGTTTCAAGCGCTAAAATCAGGTTTTGGCTGGTGGCAGTGTACCTCAAAGAAAGGACCCGAGAGTCCTAAGTGAACCCCAGTCACGGCCGGAGCTGCTCAGATTGACGTATCGGAGCAGGCGACCGGTGGGTCCGTGACAGTAGGGTACAGGTATAGGGGCTGTGTGTAATAGACACCTCCTGCTGCATTACTAAACAGAGTTACCACTGCTGCTCCCCAAAAAGGACAGCAACTCCGCCCACATCTAAAATAGCCTCAGAGAGCGACATGCGTAATTCTATTTTCACAGCCAATAGTAGTTATCAACTTGATATCTCTACTACTGTTGAGAACACCACAATCAGTTCTACCCCACAAGCTCACTGCCTAGGGGTCATCCCTGACTGACCTGTCCTTTGTTCTCCACATTCAATCTGTCTCAAAATCATGTTACATACATTTAAAATCAAATGCACCCTTACCTTATACAGGACCCAGCTAACAGTCTAATCCATGCTCTCATCATCTCACGCATTGATTATTGCAATAGTCTCCTTACCGGTCTTCCCCAATATTGACTCTCACCACTACAGTCCATCATGAATGCAGCTGCGGTTAATCTTCCTCGCCAGACTTCATCATCTGTGGATCCGCTCCGTCAGTCACTTCATCGGTTACCTGTATTCTACCGTATTCAATATAAAATACTTTTACACACAAGGCCATAAACTAAACTACACCGATGTACATATCTTCTCTCAAAATATCTCACAACTCGTCCTCTTCATTCTTCGCAAGATCTGCATCTCTCATCCTCACTCATCCCTCGCTCTCATTCCCGATTGCAGGACTTTCTCCGGGCTGCACCCACTCTGTGAACTCCCCTCCCACCCACAATAAGACTCTCCTCCAGTCTCCAAACCTACAAGCGTTCCCAGAGTACTCACCTCTTCAGGCAGCTTCTCACATCCTGTTACCGTCCACAAAACCTTCATAAACTTTTCCCATCCAATGACATCTTTATTGTATCATACATCCCACCAAGAACCTTTGCAATCTGGTGGACCATTATGAAAAACAGAACACCGATCCTTGTGCGAGCAGGGCCCTCCTACCATTTGATTGTCTGTAACTACTCCGTTTGTTTTATCCCTATTCTGCTCCGCTGTATAAGAAACTGTTAATAAATAAATAATAAAACTCTGTGGATCCGGTATAGTCACATATATCAAAGGCCGTCACAGTGTCGTAGGCACTGATAGCTGTAGAACAGTATAAATGTCTAGTATACAGTGTCCTGAATCCCCCCCCCCATGGATATAGGCACCCAACCATGACACACCCTATAGGCTGATGTCATCTAAAAATATACACCGGCATCTGATTGGAGTTTAGGAATACAGGTATTGGGATTCAGGAGAAGTGTTGCTGATTCATATAACCTAAGACAGTGGTTCCCAACCCTGGTCCTCAAGTACCCCCAACAGTGCATGTTTTCCAGGTCACCTGGCAGGTGCACTCATTATTCAGACACATTTTAAAAGACCCACAGGTGGAGCTAATTATGTCACCTGTGATTCTGTGTGGAGACCTGGAAAACATGCACTGTTGGGGGTACTTGAGGACCAGGATTGGGAACCACTGACCTAAGGGAATGTATAGGTGCAGGTGTAGGAATAAATATCTGTTATATTTGCGTTGTCCTCTCCCAAAGCTGCATCAGAGCGCCGTATAATCAGTGCTCACCGCTGGGAATAGTAAATGGCTTAAAAGCACAATTAGCAGAGCCATGTCTTTTCCCATATCATATATCACTCTATAAAACACTAATGTATCTCTTACAAGCCTCAGTCTCACAAGATTGCATTTGTTATCACTTGTATACTGTAGCGCTCTCTGTGTACCGGGAATTGTTGTGGATTCCAGAAACTGTTTTTTCCCAAAGATGCTGAACAACGTGCTGCATATTTTATAAAGTTCCCGTTTCTATATAAAACACTAGGCTATAATATACTTATTTGAAAAAAGATAACAGTGTGTTAAAGTATATATAGCTTTGTGCTGCATTTTATTCTTTGTCCACTAGAGGCACTGTTGCAGGAGTAAGGATAGTCTCTTACTGTAACTCTACATTCCCAGCACACTACTAAGATGAGAGTTCTGTTGAAGAAGGGGTGTTTCCCATAGCAACCAATCAAATAAATGTACTCCTTCTGGTCTTATATATTCCTCAAAGTTGATGTTCATTTAGACTCAACCAAAGAGGGGCATCTGCACAGTTTGTCACAGGTGGTGTTGTAATAGGCATTACCACCTCACATCCCTGAGCTACTAAATTACAATTCTAACCAAGGACCGGTCTGTGTGGAGTTTGTATGTCTTCATGTTTGCAAAGGTTTCTTTCAGGTCTACGGTTTCTTCCTACACCCCAAAAGCACATTTGTAGGTTAAGTGGATTGTGACAAAATAACGGTACTTGTGTAATATCTGGGCGCCCGATTTTTTCATTGTATTACATCGCATCGCATGCATTATAGTGGCATACAATTCATGCAATGCAATTTTTCATTGTAAAGACCCGATTTTTAATTGTATAGTCACCCATGGGTGATTTCATACCCCCACTATCCAACTACACATGGAGTTGATTTTATATAGTGTGGTGAGTGCAGCGAGCCACCGAGCCCGAAGCGTGGCGAGCGGACGCAGAATACATGTAAAGTAATTGGGCTTTGGGCTTGGTGGCTCGCCACACTATATAAAATCAACTCCATGCGTAGTTTGATAGTGGGGGTATGAAATCACCCATGGGTAACTATATAATTAGAAATCGGGTCTTTACAATGAAAAATCGCATCGCATGCCTTAAGTAGTGGCATGCGATGAAAAAAATCGGATAATACACAAGTACCAAATAATATCCCTAGTATATAGTGTACACTCCTAAGTCATGCGCTAGCAGTACATACAGGTAATGGTAGGTGGCGCCACTGTACTGTAACATCTTAGAAATGCCCAGACCTGCAGTAGTTGTAACCTGACATCTCATAGGTCAGTTTGAACACCAGCTAGACATGATAGTGGATGCCCACCGGATGGGGCATTCCATTTCTGAAGATGTGTGGACATTCAACGTTCCTCGATCTTCGGTGCCACATGTACCAGGAATACCTGAATGGAAGGCACCAGTGTCTCCATTTTCCATGACACTCCTGGAAAACGCTGTCCCCACCCCTAAACGCCTGTATGGTGTTTATCACCCTGCGGGCAGCCTGTGCCGTCTATCCATCACAAGGGGGCTTGCGCATACGTACTCGTCAGAGTTGCGTTTTTGCAGCTCTGCATCCAAACCTGAATCAGACCCCAAATAAAACAGCTGTAAGCAAATATTTGACAGCATAATGGAATATGTGAAAGCATCTGTGTCCTAGTAATATTGCTGTAGCTGTCTGCAGCATTGCTGTGGTTCTTGTCAGCTCGGATTCTCTGCTGTGGTAAAGGTCAGATACAACATAACGTGGATTCCGTGTCGTAGATTTTCCTCCCTTTACAAATGTGTCAGACGATCAAAAAGGTTATTTTATTGGATTTCACTCGCTGAGCACATCGCAGGCCCGGGTGAGAGGTGCGGGATACAGGAATACACCGGGCCCTGACAAATACCCGCTCTTTGATGAAATGATCCTACGTGTTATTCCGCAATGCGCTCACGGAACGGTTACATCAGCCAATCGCCAAGTGAATATAAGGAACGGAACATTTCTCTTTGTAATACTGGGGCAGATGTATTAAGCTTTAACAAGAGATAAATCCAAGGGTGATAAGGAGAGATAAACGTCCAGCCAATCAAGTCTGCGAATTGCGCGGGGGTGCCGCGAATTGCTGGAGGGGGGGTCAAGGGGGGTGGGTGACGCGAATTGCGGGGGGGGGGGGGGGGGGGGACCGCGAATTGTGGGAGGGGGTCGCTGGGGTGCCGCAAATCGCCACAAAAAAAATCAACACAGAAAGGTCAACACATGTAGATGTTGACATAAGTGTGGCACTTCATTGGTGTCCATGTCGACACATGAGAATGAATATGAAAACATTCAAAAAGTGAAAAATAAATCTTCAAAAACTCATGTCAACCTTTTTCATTGTCGACCATAGCCATGTCAGTGTTTTGCATGTGCCATTTAATCGGGGGGTTGCCGTGAATGGGGGGGGAGGGAGGTGGGGGGTGTCTGCGTATTGCGCGGGGGGGGGGCCGCGGGGGTGCCGCGAATTGTGGGAGGGGGGTCGTGGGGGGTGGGTGACGCGAATTGCGGGAGGGGGTCGCTGGGGTGCCGCAAATCGCGGGAGGTGCAGGGGGGGTGGGCGCGGGGGTTGCAGCAAATCGCAAAAGGGGGGGACGCGGGGGTGGGCTGCCGCGAATCGCGGGGGGTGGGGTGCCCCGAATCGCCGGAGGGGGGGTCGTGGGGGCTGGGGTTGCCGCAAATCGGGGGGGGGGTGCTGCGAATTGTGGTAGGGGGGGTTCGCGGGGGCCGGGGAGCGCGCAAATCATGGGAGGGGCCCCGCGAATTACGGGAGGGGGGGTCGCGGGGGGTGGGGTGCCGCAAATTGCGGGAGAGGGGCGGGGGGTTTGCCGCGAATCGCGGGTGGGGGGTGCCTCAAATCGCGGGTGGGGGGGACAGCGGGTGGGGGCGCGAATCGCGGGAGGGGGGGCGCGAATCACGGGAGGGGGGTGGCGGGGGGCACTCACCTGGTGTGTCTGGTGAGTAGCTGTGTCTTTGCTGGGTAACATGGGGAGGCAGAGGGCTCACTGGGCTGGTTCTCTGTCATGTGAGTCAGAGGCTCCACCCAGCGTTAGAGAGTCAGACACACTTTGATTGACAGATGTAGCCAAATATATAAGAGAGAACTAGAAGTCTCTATAGCACATTGAGCCGGTGACTTCAGTAGTTACTACGCTGGATTCTTAGGGGTATATTAACTAAGGTGCAGGTTTTTAGAAGTGGAGATGTTGCTCATGGAAACCAAACAGCTTCTATCAATTATCATCTACAGAGATAATGTGGCCAAAGATAAAGTAACAGCCAATTAGCTCCTAATCGCCATATTACAGGCTATGTTTCAAAAATGGTAGTCAGGAGCTGGGTGGCTGGTACTGTACTTTATCTCTGTCTACTTTATCACGGGCCAAAGCTTAGTGCATCTGACCCAGTGCATCTGACCTTTGCTCCTTAGATTTGCAGAAAAATAATGGCGTTGTAATTGGTTACTTCGTTAAAGCATTATGTAGTAAAACGTCCGCATGCCATTTACAATGCATCACCATTGTCCTCTGGAAAATGTGACAAATGGTGCACTGGCTGGGGGACATAGAACATGTGACCTGCTGGGTGGTTCACCCGCTAAGCAGACATTTTTCCAAATTCGACCGCTAAGAGGTGAGAACGGGTTAAATGTTCTGCCCAGCAAACCTGTGCCTGGTTGACCACAGACACATCTGCTAGTAATAATTATAATAATAATGTACAAATAATGGTGATAATAATGACAAATGTTGCTTAATAATGAAGAAGAAGAAGAATGTTTAATTTATTATTTTTATTAAGAAGAAGAATGTATAGATTATTATTTTGGTACTCTTTACCTATCACGGCGCCCACGATCTCCATCGCGGGCGTCGTGGGTAAAGAAATCGCGGTGATCGCGGCCAGTACATTAACGGCCGCGACGCGATGCCCGCGATCACCGCGATTTCCCATAGGGTTCAATGTTAAATTTAGTGCTGCCCGCGATTTTACATTCAATGCTTCAATGGCCGCGATTTGGCCATAGGAATCAATGTTAAATGGGCTACAGAGCCCAAATAGGCACAATTAACACTTAAATGTCCCCCCAAATTTGTAACGCCACCCCACGATCCACGCCAACCCGAAGCGTGGCGAGCGCAGCGAGCCCGCGAGGGGCGGCGGTACGCGTCCTCCGACCTTTTCATACCCCCACTATCCACGTCGGCGTGGAGTTGAGAATAGAATAGTGTGGCGAGCGCAGCGAGCCACCGAGCCCGAAGCGTGGCGAGGGGACGCGGATACCTTCACAGGTAAACGTGGCACTACGCGGGCTTCACAGGTATCCACGTCCCCTCGCGGCGCTCGCCACGCTTCGGGCTCGGTGGCTCGCCACACTATTCTATTCTCAACTCCACGCACGTGGATAGTGGGGGTATGAAAAGGTCGGAGGACGCGTCACGCCGCCCCTCGCGGGGCTCGCTGCGCTCGCCACGCTTCGGGTTGGCGTGGATCGTGGGGTGGCGTTACAAATTTGGGGGGACATTTAAGTGTTAATTGTGCCTATTTGGGCTCTGTAGCCCATTTAAAATTGATTCCTAAGGCCAAATCGCGGCCATTGAAGCATTGAATGTAAAATCGCGGGCAGCACTAAATTTAACATTGAACCCTATGGGAAATTGCGGTGATCGCGGGCATCGCGTCGCGGCCGTTAATGTACTGGCCGCGATGCCCGCGATCACTGCGATGGGCACCCAACTAAGTAAAGAGTACCATTATTTTTATTAATAATATTAATAATAATAATGTCTCATTACTATTTGTAATTATTACTAAGGATCACCATTATTTGTCATTATGATTATTATTTATAAATGATGCTACTTAATAATAAATATAAAAAATAGTGATACTTTTTTATTATTATTATTATTATTACTATTAAAATAAGAAGAAAAATAGGTAGAATACTATGCTAATAATAACAACAACAATAATATAGAATTATAATGGTACTTAAATAATAATTACAAATGATACAATGCTAATAATAAAACCAATATTACTACTACTAATAATAATAATAATAATAATAATAATACATTTTACATAATAATATTATTATTAACAACAATAATAATATAAGAAGAAAAATAAGTGGTAGACTGGTTCTACTACTAATAATATACAAAAAAATTATGATACTTAAATAATAGTAATAAAAATAATTAAAAATAATGATACAATATCAATAATATTGATAGTACGTCTTCTGCTTCTTATACTACAGGTTGAGTATCCCTTACCTGAATATCCGTTATCCAAATTATTCCGAAAACCTTACATTCCAGAAAGTGAAAAGACTTTTTTTTTTAGCTAAAACTTATTGGGGACATTTGTACCAGCACTACTGGTGAAATAACATGTAACTGGCACTACTGGTGAAATAACATGTAACTGGCAATACTGGTGAAATAACATGTAACTGGCACTACTGGTGAAATAACATGTAACTGGCACTACTGGTGAAATAACATGTAACTGGCACTACCGAGAAAGTCGGCTCCTGATTGGCCGCTAGAATCAGTCTGAGGTGAGGCGCGGAAGATGAACATCTCTGCGCCTCTCCAGTCCGTGAGCGGGTACCAGCCGGGAGCAGCGCGTCTGGAGCTGAAGATGCCGGGGTCGTCGCCGGGGACCAGGTGAGTAGGATTTCCTTCCTCAGGTACCCCTTAGGATTACTACGGATCCAGGACCCCGGAATCTTCAGCCCAGGAGCCCCGGACCAGCCCCGGAACCAGGACCAAGGCCCCGGAATCGGACTCTTCAGCCCTGGAGCTCCGGACCCCAGATCCAGGGACCGACCCACGGGCTCAAGGTAGGTAAGTATCAGTATGTGTGGGCTGTGGATGTATTAAACGTTTATTTTTCTGGGTGTCAGTGTGTGTTTTATTTAACTATTTCTTGTACTGTGGAACTACAAGTGCCAGCGGGCCCTTTAATGCCCCGCATGCTGGGACTTGTGGTTCTCCAAGTCCCAGCATGCGGGTTAGGCTTGCTGGGACTCATAGTTATACAGTATAAGACAATAGTTTTTATTCTTTTTTTACACTTTTCATCAGCCCGATGCCCACCGCCCAGGGGCATCGGGGACAGCCCCGGACTTTCAGCATGGTAAGTCCTGGAGGGGGGGGGGGCCTTCTTTGGGGGGGTCCCCACTTCCCCAGGACCCCTGCCCATGCTGACCAGCCAGGGGGATAATGCTTTGGCCGCGGGACCTTATATAATAAGTGTCCCCCGGCTGTGGCATTACCCTGCTGGCTGGTTGGGTCTGGTGCTGGTTCTTGAAATGCGGGGGACCCCTAGTCATTTTGTCCCCCGTATTTTGGGAACCAGCGCCGGACCTTGAGCCTGGTGCTGGTTTCATTAAATCAAGGGGACCCCTATTTGTCGGGGACCGTGATTTTATGTCACCAGCACCGGCTCAATGAGCCCGGGGCTGGTTATGCTCTGGCGGGGACCCCGCGCTGTTTTTTTTTTTTTTTTTAACTGTTAAACCCTTTTTTCAAACAGAACCATGCACAGATCTCAATGATCTGTGCAGGGTTCTGGCTAATTCGCCCATCAGAACCTGGTCTGATTTTTGGGCGAATTTTAGACACATTTATACAAATCGCATACCATTAAATATGCGATTTGTATACTTTTCAATGTGAAAACATCTGGATGCGATGTGCTGCGAAAACAGCCATCGCATTTCCAGAATGTCAAATTTGTTGGCCAAAATCGCACTTTTTTCACATTTTCGCAGCTCATTAAATATGCGAAAATGGAAAAACATGCGATTTCGGCCGTTTTTGCGAAAAAAATCGCAAAAAAAAAAACGCATCCCATAGAATGTCACCCTATATATGAGCAAGAAAATGATTGCTTGACATTCAAATTCACTATCTGAGATAGTACACAAATTTTGTTTTCTGTTTTGAAACCTTGTTTTTTGAACAAATAAGATATCTTTGAGTGTATTTCATGTGTTTGATGTGTTTATACAACATAAATGCAAGATACCTCAAGCTACATCATTGAAATATTAATATATTCCGAAATACAGAATAATCCGTTATCCAAAATTCTCCTGGTACCGAGCATTTTGGATAAGGGATACTCCACCTGCACTAATAATAGGAATAAAGAAACCTCAAAAACAAACACAATTATTTTATTCATAATTGTATCATGAGAAATGTATTTGCATTGCCGTTTTCTATATTTAAGATAAAAATCCAACGACGAACAATTATTTTTTTATTATTTTTTTTATCATATTTCCACAAAAAATATAACAATATTACAATCAATGCTTTGTACAAAAGAGAACAATCACTTAAAACAGCATTTCAGTGTGCAAATCAACACATTTGTGACAAAACTATATTTATGTTGAGTTCACATTTTGTTGGAAAGACATGTAAGGCATATTGGGGCTGATTCAGAGGCGAGCACAGCTAAAGGAACTCAAATTACTCAGTTCAGGATAGAGCCTTGGAGGTGACCTCTAGTCTTCATAAACGAGGTGTCATGAGTGTTTTATGGAAGTGGCATGGGTGTGTTATGGGAGTGGCATGGGTGTGTTATGGGAGTGGCATGGGTGTGTTATGGGAGTGGCATGTGTGAGTTATGGGAGTGGCATGAGTGTGTTATGGGAGTGGCATAAGTGTGTTATGGGAGTGGCATGGGTGTGTTATGGGAGTGGCATGGGTGTGTTATGGGAGTGGCATGGGTGTGTTATGGGAGTGGCATGGGTGTGTTATGGGAGTGGCATGGGTGTGTTATGGGAGTAGCATGGGTGTGTTATGGGAGTGGCATGGGTGTGTTATGGGAGTAGCATGGGTGTGTTATGGGAGTGACATGGGTGTGTTATGGGAATGGCATGGGTGTGTTATGGGAGTGGCATGGGTGTGTTATGGGAGTGGCATGGGTGTGTTATGGGAGTGGAATGGGTGTGTAATGGGAGTGGCATGGGTGTGTTATGGGAGTGGTATAAGTGTGTAATGGGAGTGGCATAAGTGTGTTATGGGAGTGGCATAGGTGTGTTATGGGAGTGGCATCGGTGTGTTATGAAAGTGGAATGAGTATGGAGTTTCTAAACCGGCATTTGCACATCTTTTCACTTGAGTACCTTTGAATTGCCTGCCCCCCTGAATCAGGCCCATATTGGACCATTTCTGTTTTAACAACATCAACTACTAACATATGTTCAATCTAGTTTGCATGATTTCATCAAATAAACACTTAAGGCAATATTTTCAATTAGGATAAAAAACAGAACAGCACCCGCTGACTGTAATCATGGTCAGACGTCTGCTGGGAAATAAGGAAACGGACGGTCTACCTAGAGATCCATCTTTGGATGAGGGTCTCTATAGGTTGGCTGCATCAATGTGATCAATCAGGACTTAAATGGTGCATGAGATGGACCCATCTACATTAATAGATCCTGCTGCCCCCCCCCCCCCCCCTACTTCCTCCCAACAGGCTGCCGTGTTATGTCTCCACCAATCATCTCCACTAGAGGCGGACATTTTGTTTGCAGCTAGGGAGCAGCGGAAAGTCCTATAGCAACTCAGATCTTGACCTCAAACTGCTTTCATGGAATCATTTTTCCTTAGACAATTCACTTCCATAGTTACTGACACAAAAACCTACTGCAGTCTATATTTTGGCCATGCATCAAGAATAATCATTTTATTTAATTAGGTGACATACGCAGTTGTGATTCCATGTAATGTATCTGTCACGAGACTGTCAGTACACGTCGATGCCTGTCAATGTCACCTGTCGGAGAAGACGTTTAGTCGCTGACAGAAACACTGAGACAAATCGCTATACATTCCAATAAAACTATACATTCCCCTTGTTCTCGGTAATGAAAATAATCGTAATGCTCAAAAAATTCAATTTTACACAACACACAAAAATATATTTAGAAAATTTCTGCCCTTCAAGTACAATTTTCCTGACTGGGAATTATTGCGGAATATTTCAAATAAGTGACGGTCCCCTTGTCATTTGCTAAACCTCGATTTACAATATATAATATATCTATTCAGTGCGTGTTTTAATATCCTAAAATAATATATCTCTGCTATGTCATTCTTAAATATTATAGACTCATAATTAATTAGTAATTTCATAAACATTTGATCATTAATTTCATGGATCATAATCAGTTGTGGCGCTAAGGGGCCCGGAGTTGAGGGGAAGGTGGCAATGCCCACACTCCTGAGGACGCACTCTCCGAGAGTGCCCATCGGAGGCATGTGTAGTAAAGCCCAGTGCACCAGTGTCACCCCTTAAAACTGTGCGCAGAAAACCTTGGCTCGTGGCGCTCCCCCAAGGCTTTCACCACTGGCCACACTAGTCACTCCTGGTTGAAAACATCTCCTTCAGTAAGCAGGGCCTGGTCATTGAGTCCATGACATATATCTGTCTCCTGTCTGCGCTACTAATTCTCATTACAAAAAAAAAGGGTGAAGAGTGGAAACTGTCTTCCACCTTCAGATGACTTTAATGTACTGCCTTGTACATGCCCTCCGACAACCTTGACTTAGTAGTTAATCTTCAGGCAGAGAGGTTTCATTGTCTTGGTCACTCACCCTCTGTACCGCCGATATGTGCTGTGTCCAAGGACAAAATCAATTCTGACTGACGCTATAAAGAAATGGCAGAAAGGCACAGAACAGAAGCTAGGGTATGTACAAAAGGTGGAACACAAAAAAGTTGCCAGACGGTGTACCGTGTATCAGCAAAGTATCGCAAATATTATCTGACAGCTCCTAAAAGAAGGGGAGCAAAAGGATTTATGGGCGCTGGTATTGCAACAATGCGACATTGTCATTCATTATTTTATTTGTATTTATCGCCCGTGAAGCCTAACGATGGTCGGGGGGGGGGGGGGGGGGGGGTTAGGCAGAGCAATCACCCTTTAAGAACCATTTATGTAAACATTGCTAGTTCTGGGTCACACATGGTACGTGCAGCGCGGATTCACCTTTTACGGGGTGAAAGTGCAGAGTTCATTCATCTAGACATATATACAACTACGTGGTTTGGTTCATCCCTTTATGTATCCCGGCTGGACATTATATAATATGATCTTCAGTCACCGGTGTAGCGGAGACTGAGCTGGGACCGGAAGCGATGGAGTTGTGCGTTAGAGGCGTCCTTGCTTAGCATCTCCGATCGCTCCCCACACATCAAAGACAAATTCATCAGGGAAAGCAAAGTCTCCGAGGGCTTCATCCAGCGCCACCGCAAACTCATCCGGGTTATTCTTGTCCCTCCCGGCTTCCACCATCGTCGCAGCTGAGAAGTGAAATGACAATAGATCAGATACAGTTGAAAGACAGAGAGAAATAAAATACGAGGGAGTTCTGTGGTCCCTGCACCAATGGAGCTGACAATCTACTGTGTATTCCCTAAGGACGAACATTCAGACCTGTTAGCAAGGATCACATTGCGCCCAGCGAGGCTCCTCTCACATTGCGCGCAGTGAATCTCCTCTCACATTGCGCCCAGCGAGGCTCCTCTCACATTGCACGCAGCGAATCTCCTCTCACATTGCACGCAGCGAATCTCCTCTCACATTGCAC
>NC_139224.1:173053196-173237431 GCF_055691185.1 Crinia signifera | reverse complement strand
TTGCGATATCGCATCGCATCGCATCTGATTGTATGCCTTAACTTAAGGCATACAATCAAAAAATCGGCAGCCCAGATACTACATAAGTACCAAAGGGACACTAAAAAATAGGGTGTTGCGTTGTCATTATTACGGCTACTGTGTAACATCCTGGGTTTCACGCTGTTATATTGATGAGTGCCTGTCAGCTGTACAGATGTGTCCTCATATGTCCCAGATTCCCGGAGAGACTGAGTTGCACAGCTGACAGTAGCGCATACTTGCCTACTTTTGAAAACTAGTTTCAGGGAGATTATAGTTGGTAGCAGAATTTTGCATAGCGCCCCATTGAGGGGTGTGTCATGCTCCACTTAAAGGGTGTGTCTATTTCCATAAATGGAGAGATTGTGAAAAGAGATTGTGAACGTGGCACCTAGAAGCGTGGGTGTGTACTGCTATCTGAGAGGAATCTTGTAAAATGACTTATATCCAAATGTAGATGAGCCCCAAAGCATATAGTAGATACTTGGTATAGTGCTAGGGAATGGTGCTGATGAGTTTGAAGAAACTCAGGAGCCCGAGGTGTGCTCCCTACCACCAGTGCTGTGCCTAAACACGTGCAAAGGGGGCCGGGCGATCGAGTGGGCTTATCCCCCGAAGGAGACGGGCCCCGTTTTTCCCCTAACCCCTCTCAGCCATAAGGCCGAAGAGGGGAAAATAGGGAACGGTGGGTCCTCTTCGCCGAAGCTTAGAGAGACCCTCTTTCCTCAACCTCCGGAAGGGTTAGGACGGTGGGTCCTCCGCACCCGAAGGTTTGGAGAGACCCTCAGTGGACTTCCCTCCGCCTTGCAGCTCGGGGTCGTCCTCGGGGGGCACGAAGCTCTCCCCAAAAGGCGAATGGTGCTGATGATTCAATGTAAATGCATCTATCTCTCATTCCTCCCCCCCCCCCCCCCAAAAAAAAATGTAACAGTGTAATGTGGGCTAGGTAAAATGAGGGAGATTGCTAGACTAATAAGGGAGAGAGGGAGATTGCTGCTATTTCAGGGAGTCTCCTGCATAATGCAGGAGGGGAGGTAACTGTGATGTAAGTGTAATGTGGGCTAGGTGACATGAGGGTGATTGCTAGACTAATGAGGGAGAGAGGGAGATTCCTGCTTTGTCAGGGAGTCTCCTGCAGAATGCAGGAGGGGAGGTAACTAAGATGTACAGTAACAGTGTAATGTGGGCTAGGTGACATGAGGGAGATTGCTAGACTAATGAGGGAGAGAGGGAGATTGCTGCTATGTCAGGGAGTCTCCTGCAGAATGCAGGAGGGGAGGTAACTATGATGTAACAGTGTAAAGTGGGCTAGGTGGCATGAGGGAGATTGCTAGACTAATGAGGGAGATAGGGAGATTGCTGCTATGTCAGGGAGTCTCCTGCAGAATGCAGGAGGGGAGGTAACTATGATGTAACAGTGTAATGTGGGCTAGGTGACATGAGGGAGATTGCTAGACTAATGAGGGAGAGAGGGAGATTGCTGCTATGTCAGGGAGTCTCCTGCAGAATGCAGGAGGGGAGGTAACTATGATGTAACAGTGTAATGTGGGCTAGGTGACATAAGGGAGATTGCTAGACTAATGAGGGAGAGAGGGAGATTGCTGCTATGTCATGGAGTCTCCTGCAGAATGCAGGAGGGGAGGTAACTATGATGTAACAGTGTAATGTGGGCTAGGTGACATGAGGGAGATTGCTAGACTAATGAGGGAGAGAGGGAGATTGCTGCTATGTCAGGGAGTCTCCTGCAGAATGCAGGAGGGGAGGTAACTATGATGTAACAGTGTAATGTGGGCTAGGTGACATGAGGGAGATTGCTGCTATGTCAGGGAGTCTCCTGCAGAATGCAGGAGGGGATGTCACTATGATGTAACAGTGTAATGTGGGCTAGGTGACATGAGGGAGATTGCTAGACTAATGAGGGAGAGAGGGAGATTGCTGCTATATCAGGGAGTCTCCTGCAGAATGCAGGAGGGGAGGTAACTATGCAGTAGCGTATCGTGTTTTGTGTCTCATTTGCATAACAGACACAGCAAAAATCCACATCTGTAACTGGACGAGTCAGACGTTAGGTCTTGCTACCTACATACATAGGAGATCATTTACTAAGTGCAACATTTTTATTGCTCCGGTCCTGCCGTGCGCCTCAATTTCCACGAGTGTGCCTAGAATTACACCAAAACACAACGTTCTTACAGGCCGAGGGGTGGTGGGTGCAGAGAGGGTGACCTAATATAGAAAGAGAAAGGAACATGGACAGTGGAAAAATGGGGGTTCCTTTTGAAATGTGATAATGGGGTGGGAAAGGCCGGGGTGTAGCTTGCAATGAGATAGGGTACGTACTACACAAATGAGGGAGAGAAGCAACATGTATAATATGTGCACATTTTGTATAAATTTTACACATGTTTTGTGCAAACATTATTCATAACAAAGGGCCTGATTCAGTCCTGATCGCAGTCGTTCGATAATTGACCACCTTAGCAACCAGCTACTAAAAGTCACATTTAAAGCACACAATTGACTTGATGCTGTTTCGGGGAATGGAGACCCCCTGACATCTGGCATTTGGTTACGTTATCCAGGTTCTGGTGGCTGCTGCACTGACCTATTCCAGCTTCCATCCTGCAGCCATCCAGGGTGTTACTGGGGCTCCAATAAACTGTGTCCTTAAAAGGTGCAAATCGTTCCCTGGTAGAGATCCAACCAGCAGCTGGCTCAGGGCAGACCCACAGCAAGGACAGAACGTCTCCGCTGGGAACCACGGTGAGGAAAAGCAGAGCTGCCCGTGACGTGTTCTCACCAGTGTGCACAGCCGGGCACATGTACTGAGCCCTGGAGAGAGATAAAGTGCCAACCGGTCGGCTCCTGTCATTCTTTAACACCAACTAGAACATGCCAGCTGGGAGCTGATTGGCTGGTACATTAACGCTCACCACTTTATCACTATCCAAGGCATAGTACATTTCCCCCACTTATACCTATCACCCAGGAGTTGGGATCATGCAACATGGGAGAATAATGTTCTTTCTGCACCTACAATGTAACTGAATCTATTGTGAGCTTGCCAGCAGGGCCCTCCTACCCCCATGACTTTCTGTAACTACCCAGTTTTTTATCACTGTTTCCAATTTGTAAAGTGCAACAAGATGTGCTGCGCTAGATAAGAAACTGTTATCAATAATATAATTACACCTATTTTTAGGTATAATTCCACCTATGGAGTACCCTGGTGATGATGTTATTGGAATGGCCTGCAGGGCTACAGCCTCTACAGATCTGTACGTGCCGTAGCCCTGCAGGCCATACCAATAACTTATGGCCTGGTTCTTGGGCTCATTATCCTCATAATGCAGATTTCAGCTATTTACATGGTTTACAAATCACTTTCTGAAATGAGAATCCACTTTACTTAAAGAAAAACTAAGCTCTAAATATTCCCATTCCCAGCAGACACCGGCTCAGTCTGCCCGGGCTTTCTCATACATCTTACTTACAAATAAAGTGCAACAGAATATTTAATTCCGTCTGTATAGAAAGGAGTGAAGGACGTCTCCTGATGGTTCAGGATTTTGGGTTTCTATGCAGGAGAAAGCAGGGTCGCTGATTACACATAGCAGCAATCAATTTTTTTATTATTACGGTAAGAAATAATAATTACACATAATATTCTGAGCGCCCGCCTTCTGCAGATTTTTGGATACTTTTTATTGCAGTCCATCTGGCACATAGGAGGGAATGCTAGGAATCAGATTGCTGTATTACCAGGGTCCGGGACTAAGAGAACAGGCCGGAACCTCCGGTGTGCCTGATGGAGTCCTGGCAGTCCCCCCTTGATGGCGGCCCTGTATATTACTATACAACACATAGTGTGTGTGTGCCACATTTGTATACAGTTTTGAAATATGGTGTCACTTAAGAAATTAAAGACTCACCAGCATAAAATGATTGCACTACAGTATGTTGCCCTTATTGGATGTAGTATCCACTCACAGCCTATAGGTGGGGCCCTGCTCCCTTCTTCTAGCTGTAAGTAATCCACATGTACGTATTCTTTACAGTTTCTTATATAGTGCAGCATATTCCGTTGCTATACAACAGATAATATACATCAATTCTGTCCGAATACAAGAGAATAAGAAGGGGCGTCTATTATAGTGCATTATCGTTTTTTATTTTTAAAAGGAAATTAGTATTAAAAAAACAGCAATATCTGTAAAATGTGCGTACCACACAATTCATCAGCTGTGGGTGGTGGCGTGATTCCACTAATCACAATGGGAGTCGCAGGAGGATGACTGGTGCGACCGCGGTGGGCGAGGCTACATCTGTATGTTATGTGGGCCTGCTAGAAACAAGGGGAAAAACCAAGGTAATATACGGCGCGTGAATACGCTTCGTAAATGAGGTCCTCTGTAGCAGCAGACCTGACATTCTGGATTACATAGCAAGTCACAAGCGCAAATGTGCATTAACAGCCCGACCTCCAATCAGATCTCTGCTCTTATTAAATAACTTGTACTAGACAGATAAATGCTTCTCGCTAATTGGTTGGTATGATCTTACAGATTTGCACCTATATATAATGTTAGTAAATACCCTCACACTGACGGGCAGGATGTGATAACACTCAATGCTATGCTCAGGAAAGGGATTATTTGGGGGGAAAGTACAACAAAAACAAAAACCAGGTGCAGCCCAGCTGCCTCCTATTGCACTTTCCATATATTCTTTGGTTAATACCCCAGTAGGGGTAACACAGCCCTCATAGTATGACTGCTTTAGTGCATTTGACAGTTTACTACATTTATGTAATAAAGTGGCCGAGTGTAAGTTATATGAATGTGTAATCTCCATGAGACTCATATGTCCCGCTGCAGAGCCAGGCGTATACACTTACGCCCATTGGCAGAGATAGACGTACACCCAATGTCAGAGCTACATGTATGCCCATTGGCAGAGATAGACGTACACCAATGTCAGAGCTACATGTATGCCCATTGGCAGAGATAGACGTACACCCAATGTCAGAGCTACATGTATGCCCATTGGCAGAGCTAGACGTACGCCCATTGGCAGAGATAGACGTACACCCAATGTCAGAGCTACATGTATGCCCATTGGCAGAGATAGACGTACACCCAATGTCAGAGCTACATGTATGCCCATTGGCAGAATTAGATGTACGCTCATTGGCAGAATTATGCATACGCCCATTGGCAGAGCTAGATGTACGCCCATTGGAACAGATAGATGTATGCCCATTGGCAGAGCTAGAAGTACACCCATTGGCAGAGCTAGGGGTACGCCCATTAGCAGAGCTAGACATATGCCCATTGGCAGAGCTAGAAATACGCCCATTGGCAGAGCTAGACGTACGCCCATTGGCAGAGCTAGACGTACACCCATTGGCAGAGCTAGGGGTATGCCCATTGGCAGAGCTAGATGTACGCCCATTGGCAGAGCTAGACGTATGCCCATTGGCAGAGCTAGATGTAAGCCGATTGGCAGAGCTAGACGTATGCCCATTGGCAGAGCTACATGTACGCCCATTGGCAGAGCTAGACGTATGCCCATTGGCAGAGCTAGATGTAAGCCGATTGGCAGAGCTAGACGTATGCCCATTGGCAGAGCTAGATGTAAGCCCATTGGCAGAGCTAGACATATGCCCAATGTCAGAGCTACATGTATGCCCATTGGCAGAGCTAGATGTATGCCCATTGGCAGAGCTAGATGTAAGCCCATTGGCAGAGCTAGACATATGCCCAATGTCAGAGCTACATGTATGCCCATTGGCAGAGCTAGATGTATGCCCATTGGCAGAGCTAGATGTAAGCCCATTGGCAGAATTAGTCAAACACCCATAGGCAGAGCTAGCTATATCTAGATATATGCCCATTGGCAGAGCTACAGGTACGCCCATTGGCTGAGCTAGATGTCCCCCCACAGCAGGGTTAGAGGTACACCCAGTTTGGGTGCAGGCAGGTTTGGGTCATGCGGTCATACACATCTCCTTCGCACCTACACTTACACCCGATGGTGCAGAGCTGAGTTGTTACGCGATATACCCACATAGCAAATCTCAGTGAGGGCAGCCATATAAATCCAGACCACGCAGAGCTGCACGTGGGCGGAACTACACCTGTGTCTTCTGCACCTGTGTAACCTACACCGATACTGGGGCCAGATGCACTAAGCTTCAAAAGTGATAAAATAGAGAGTGATAAACAACCAACCCATCAGCTCTGCCTGACATTTTTCAAACACAGCCTGTGACATGTCAGGCAGGAGCTGATTGGCTGACTGTTTATCACTCTCCATTTTATCACTTTTGAAGCTTAGTGCATCTGGCCCGTGATAAGCAGCAAACCAACCATGAGCGCATCTCGAGTTGCCGATGTCTAAAAAGACACAATTATTCTGTGCAATGTATGCCAGGCGTATTCTTTACATGTGATGTCCTGCACGGGGGCAGGTCACCAGCACCCGGAAACTACAGCTGTATCCGGAGTCCGGGCCGCTGTACAATATAGTCGGGGGATGCTGTGGGGGCACCACTGCCATGCTACTTGCTACAGGGTGCCGTTCCACGTACCTTGCCAGACAGAAGAGCAGGAAATGGGGCGGGTGACAAGCCTCTGCACTGGATGCCCATACCTAGTGCCATCACCGGCGGAGAGTTTGGCCTCGTTGCCTATTACCGGCTATATGCCAGCTTCCTGAATACAGCGCTACGCTAAGAGAAATGCTGATATATATAACACCCGTCATTAGTAAGCCTGGGGCACAACAACTGGGGCAAGACATGTAATAGTGTACATACACTGCCCACCCTAATACTGCTGGGGTAAGTATACACCGCCTGACACTGGTATATCTGTACACCCACTTATGCTGTAATAATGCGCCAATGGCCGAGTCTGGAATCTCGCTATATGGGCAGGTGCCGCTTCAGGATCTCCTTGGATGGCTGTGGAATGCTGTCTGGGAAAATGACTTCAAACTCCACCAGCAGATCTCCGTGCTGATCGGGGTTCTTTGGAAAAGGGAGTCCGTACCCAATAATCCTTCGTCTCATCCCCGGTTTAATAATTTCATTTATAGTCATTGGGATACTCCGTCCCTCCAGGGTGGGCACAGTGATGGCACATCCGCACAGGGCCTGGAACAGATCATAACAGGAACCGGGTCATATTGAGGATATTGCGGTGACAATGACAATCAATCATTTGTTTGGGACGTCGCACATTCTAGACATACTGTCACTGTAAAAGGTTTTGGTTACCCAGCTTGGAGTGGCCTGGGAATCCCATTGGCCTTAAGTATGTGTAGGCCCCTATGGGGTAAATTTACAAAGATAGTATGCAGATTCTATCTAGTATCTTCTAGAGCAGGGCTGGGCAACACCGGCCCTCCAGATGTTAATGAACTACACATCCCAGGATGCTTTGCATTAGTTTTGCTATGTGGCCATGCTGAAAATGATACAAGGCATGCTGGGATGTGTAGTTCATCAACATCTGGAGGGCCGGTGTTGCCCAGCCCTATTCTAGAGGGTGAGACCCGTGTTCAGGGGCAGAGTAAACGGGTAACCCAGGTCATCCCGCACTACAGTGTCACGCCCTGGGCCTGCACTAAGGGGTCACATCCTGTGTCCGCACTACGGGTAATGCCCTGGGCCTCAACTACAGGGTCGCATCCTGGGCCTCAACTCCAGGGTAGCATCCTGGGCCCACACTAAGGAGTCACATACTGAGCCTGTTCAATGGGGTCACTCACTGGGCCCCTGCTATGAGGTCACGCCCTGGGCCCACACTGAGGGGTCATATCTTGGGTCCATACTAAGGGGCCACTCCCTGAGCCCCTGCTATGGGGTCACTTCTGGGGCCCCTGCTATGGGGTCACTCACTGGGCCCCTGCTATGAGGTCATGCCCTGCGCTTGCTAATGCAGCAGCTGCTTCCTGACAGTTTGACCCCAGAACGTAAGGCGAGACAGTCCAAGACACGCCAGCCTTCACACTTATTGATACCACTTTGTCAACCTACCCCAGATGGTGTAATGACCTAATGACCCTGTCGACCTTGATGCATGTCGACCTTTAGTGGTCGACCCAATGCATTTCGACCTTAGTGCTGTCAACCTAAGGACTGTATACCGACACAGCAGCAGATCTGTAGCCCGCGTTCTATACTCTTGTATCTGTTATCACACATTCCAGCTCTCTTCAGCATAAGGGGGCTGCAGAGGGGGTTTGTGACCAATGACAGAGTCAGCAGTGACTAGCAACTCACTATGACATGAGTGGAGAGAGATCTGTCCTAGTTCACCAGTGTGCCCTCCATCTTTCTTTCTTGGTGCCCTCCTAACAGCTGGAGGTCAGTGGCCTGAACCTCCAATGTCTCTTGGAGATACACAACTACTGTAAGTGTACCACACTCTTCCACACACATATACAAGGTTACAACAAAGTCATTTGATGTGTATGTAGCCATTGTCCAACCTTGATAATGGTGCCTTGCTGCTCCGCTCTAGTTCCAAACAGCAAGGTGCTCATATGGACCATGGCCTTTTCTAGTTGACTCGGACAGATGCGTATTTTCGGACAGGAACCGAGTGTTCTTAGCCCCGCCTACCGTATGGATCGCTCACACCGTCCGGATGCGGTAAGGCACCGAACGGACCGCGAGTGGATGTTTAATGTGAACACTCCCCCATCTGTGGGAACCTCCCCCATCCTCCGATGGTCACCGATCATCGAATGCTGGACCGAGCAGTCAGACAGCACCGAGTGCTCCAGACCACTCGGGCATTTTTCTGAATGAAAGCAGAGATATGGGCGGGCAGCTGGCATCCGGCTATGTCAGCTGTCCGCCCCCCAGACGTGTGTCACGGCCGCATTACCATACGTACGCCCAGCGTTTTCATAGGAATGCCCATGAAACGCGGGGCGTACGCATATGGTAATGAGCCCAAACAGCCCTTCACGCCCCTCTCCACCCCCTGCTCGAATTGTTCCGTCCGATCATTTTCTGTACGGAATTCACGCCGTATTCGGACATGTGCAGAAATGCCTCTGCACATGTGCAAACACCAACCATCGGCCGTCCGACCGAACACGCAGTCGTCCGACTCAATCAGAATAAGGGCCCATGTGTATTGGATCCTACAAAACATTGACCCAAGAGTGTGGGTGTACATGTGCTTAGTGCAGAAAGGATTGGCCACGTGGTTCTTATCTGCCTCCAAATGTAATGTTTCTAAGTCGTAGTGTTCATTCTAGCACCCTGCACCTTTCAAAACCCATGCAATTCCTCTTCCCTGCCTGTGGTGTCACTCTCTGCTGTGGTGCCTTTAGCGCAGTTTGGTCTGTATCTGAAATACAGATCAGCCTGTGCTAGACTTCATTCATAAAACAACCCTCAGAGGCTGTATCTATGTTTAGGGGCGATAAATGGGGCAACAGCGAACATAAGGGAAATCAGATTGTATGTCAAAAGTAACCAGATTGTAGCAATAAGTAGCAAATGAAGATTCGTACCTCCCGCAGGTTGATCTCTAAGGGACAGACAATGTTTGAACCATCTCTCTTAAAATGTGAATGAGGTTTGTCTTTAATAACGAAGACCACGTCGGCAGGAATGGCCATGGGTGTCTCGTCTCCCTCCTTAGGGAATGTGATTTTGGTACCTTCTTTCCACCCCTTCTTTATCTCGATGGTAAGGATCTTGTCCTCAGTCCGTGCAGATCTTCCGTCGGGATTCATCCTCTTCCGGGAGATCCGCATCCTCTTGGTGCAGCCGTGATAGATCTCTTCCAGAGACACCCTCAGCTCATGGATAATCGGGGGGTCCTGCTTGCGTCGGATCTGATTGCCAACCTGGTTCTTCTCTCTAGGGAATCCATTCATGCCGAAGCTGGAGAACGAGCAGAATGGGTCGTTGTCCAGCTCCATGTCCTCGTCGTCCCGGCCTCCGGGCATCCGTCTGCCAAAGAACATTTCAAATGGGTTTGCTCCCCCGAAAAAGGCTGCAAACGTGGCATGCGGATCACCGTGGAAACTATAGTGGAAGTTGCCTTCGTGTCCGTTTTGTGCGCCAGGTCCCCCTTTAAGCCCTATAGAGGCAATAACAAAGAACAAAGTCATCACTGCGAGTTCCTGACAGGAACCTAGAGGCATAGCAATATCACCTAAAGTTATTGGTTCCCATAACACATAGGTTGTGAAGTAGTGGCAGGAACAAAGATTTAATACTTAAAAAAAACATATTTAGTAACTTTCCCCAAAATGTGACCCATCAATGCTACAGGCAGGGACAATATGAATCAGCTTGAGCCTATTCACATTCTGGCTGCAGGGAGGAAGACAGAGAATGCTGCACTCTGATTGGTGGATATCTCCGGCCTCCCACCAATCAGCATGCTTACAGCTATTAACATTGTGGCTGCAGACAGGTATTCAGATAGACAATGCTGCACTCTGATTGGTGGATATTTCCAGCCATTCAGCAAATAGCATGCTGCAATCCCTTGTGCTTAATGGCAAATCGGGGGCATTATTACCATGCAAGTACAGTAAGAGATGCAAACTGATCTAATGAATCAAACCGATTGTAAAATACGGTAACTACTGAAAGTAAATCTTCCATCTGACACATCTGTACTCTACATATAAGGGTGCACTGCACATATTTTGCATAGGCGTGCAACTCAAAATATATAAAATGTTGAAATGCAGGTTTGCCGGCCCGGCTCTGCTCATGTATCAGTGGAGAATCATACTTGCCTACTTTTGAAAACTAGAATCAGGGAGATTTCAGCAGAAAGCACCTTCAAGGGGGGCGTGTCACACTCGGCTAAAGGGGCGTGTCTAGTTCCAAATATGGGCATGTCTCGCTCCACATATGGGCGTGTCTAGCTCCAAATATGGGCGTGCATGTCTAGCTCCACATAGGGGCGTGTCTAGCTCCACATAGGGGCTTGTCTAGCTCCACATTGGGGCCTGTTTAGCTCCACATATGGGCATGTCTAGCTCCACATATGGGCGTGTCTATAATTAAATACTTGTTGTTGTGAGATATTTATATAAAACATTAGTAATAATATATTTTGGGAATTTTTCAAGCATTGTTTAATACTAGCATTGCCGCCTTTCTTGTTTACAAATGTATATTCACTGGGATATTTATTTTCTTCTCACTCAGCAAAATATGATTCATGTGATGCATATGCAAAAAATTCCAAATGCAATTTGACCTTGTGTGAATTCATCCCTAAGCATAGAAGTATGTTTTTGGTGTATTAAATGCTATCTTATAGTGAACAATGTATTAAATGCTATCTTATAGTGAACAATGGACTGTCTGCATCTTGTAGGCACTACCTATATTTATTGGATGTGCTATTTTCCATATCAATATAGCATTAGCCTAATCATTATGGAAACTAGATACTCTAAATCAGGCATGACCAAACTGTGGCCCTCCAACTGTCCATCCCAGCATGCCTTGTCATAGTTTTATCATTCCCTAATAGCAAAACTGTGGCAAGGCTGGAGAACCATAGTTTGGCCATGCCTGCTCAAAATAAACAATTATCAGATAATTTACAAAACTTCTAACCCTAAATCACAATTCAGCAGCAGCACGCTATGGATAAGTGCACACCAGTACAGATAATGAGATGTAATTTGTAGCTGTTTTCCTCCTGTTAGAGGTTCCCAAAGGGGGGATAATGGGAGTCGCTAGCAGTGACTCCTGAGCAGCTGCAGCAAATCACAAGGATTACAGCAAATCACTGTCTTTGCAAAGAAACTATTTAGTGGCACCCCTGGTAGAATCTGAAGAATCCAGGAGATTAGAAGTACAGGTACTTGTGTATTATCTGGGCACCCGATTTTTTCATTGCATGCCACTACTTAAGGCATGCGATGCGATGCAATGCAATTTGATGCAATTTTTCATTGTAAAGACCCAATTTTTAATTGTATAGTCAGCCATGGGTGATTTCATACCCCCACTATCCAACTACGCATGGAGTTGATTTTATATAGTGTGACGAGCGCAGCGAGCCACCGAGCCCGATGCGTGGTGAGCGCAGCGGATTACTTTACATGTATTCTGCATCCCCTCGCTGCGCTCGTCAGGCTTTGGGCACGGTGGCTCGCTGCGCTCGCCACACTATATAATATCGACTCCATGCGTAGTTGGATAGTGAGGGTATGAAATCACCCATGGGTAACTATACAATTAAAAATATGGTCTTTACAATGAAAAATCGCATTGCATGAATTGTATGCCACTATATTGCATGCAATGCGATGCGATGCAATACAATGACAAAATCGGGCGCCCAGATATTACACAAGTACCGATGTACATTATAGGGCAGCAGGAGATTTATGTAAAAATGGGAGCCTCCTGCAGGATTTTTTAAATAAACAAAATGTGTTTGGGACATAAGTAGCGCAGCACAGCCCAAATGCGCAGAATGGTGTAAATATCCCTCCAGCAATTACTGACACTGCCAGGGACATCGGAGACAAAACCCAACATGTGGCCACAGCCCTGGCATTTCCTAGAATAAATCCAGCGTGGGTGGCAGGGATGGGAAGAGGGCATTCCACAGGCGCACAGCGAGTGGGCAAAGGTTTTATATACAGCACTGGCCTGGGCACACAACAGCTGAAAACCAGGTTGGTTTCGCCTAAAAACCAATTGTTGCTCTAAATCTAGTAGGAATCTTGTCAGAAAGGTGTCCGGTGAAACTCGAATGAAAACTAGATTGTACAGGTGTGTACGCGCCCTTAGTGTGTGCGGCCTTAGTGTACTTGGCCTTAGTGTGCAAGGCCTTAGTGTACGCAACCTTAGTGTACGCGGCCTCAGTGTACGCGGCCTTAGTGTGCGCGGCCTTAGTGTGCGCGGCCTTAGTGTACGCGCCCTTAGTGTGTGCGACCTTAGTGTGCGCGGCCTTAGTGTACGCGGCCTTAGTGTGCGCGGCCTTAGTGTGTGCGGCCTTAGTGTGCGCGGCCTTAGTGTGCGCGGCCTTAGTGTACGCGGCCTTAGTGTACACGCCCTTAGTGTACGCGCCCTTAGTGTGCCTTGATGACCGAGGTTGGGAATGTCTGCACTACAGGATATAGAATAATATGTTGCTGAGAAAGGGCTTTTTACAGCTTACGAGGACATCTGCCCTCACCCTGCATGTACAGATGACGGCGGTCCTCGTTAACGATGGCCAGGCTGCAGCTGTAGTATTCCCCCCCCACACACACACACACACGTCGCTCCCTTCCCCGCCGGCAATGACAAGTGTGTATGCACCTGACGATTCCAGCTCACAACCGGGTCCCCGTCGCCGCCAATATTGGTGTCTAATGTGTATGGGGCATTGCGTACACAGGAAGGTGGAACGTGTGATGTCACCTATAGCTGTATATTGTACAGGGTTATAGTATATTAGCTCTATGGTTAAATGGTCGACAACTAATGGTCGAAAGTCAAAAGGTTGACAGGGTCAAAAGGTTGACAGGGTCCAAAGGTTGACAGGGTCCAAAGGTTGACAGGGTCCAAAGGTTGACAGGGTCCGAAGATCGACAGTGAAAAGGTTGACAAGGTCAAAAGGTCAACATGAAAAATGTCGCCATGAGGTTTTTTTAATGTGTCTATGTCGACTTATGTCGTCATGGACACTAAGTGTACCACGTCACCCTTGCATGCTTCGCGTGCTTCAGACTCGCTGCGCTCGGCACACTATTATATTTTCCCACCACGCCGTAGTGGATGGTAGGGTATGAAATACCGCCTGTCAGCACGTCGGCTCAATTTTTTTTAAATGCATTTTGACCTTTTTCATGTAGATCGCTTTCCATGTCGACCTTTTAACTGTCGACCTTTGGACCCTGATGACCTTTTTGACTGTCGACCTTTTCACCCTGTCGACTAAGAGTGAATCTATCATGAGCCCGGATCCCATTGTCCAGAGAAGCGTCACTGCTCCCTCTCCGGGCTCCCGGCCAGTAATGGTCCATGATGATGTCATCAGATTCTTATAAGACTATAATTACAAACAGCAACTTTCTGCCAGAAGAACGTTCCTGAGAAATATCCCAAATAAGTGTGTGGGCGCAGGACGGCTGAGTCTTCCTTAGAATGTCGCTGTTGCTGGGCCTGATTCAGCATGGATATGATAAGCAGCGTGTGGCTTGCAAGGCCAAGGATGCTGCCCCTCGCAGCGCAGTTCTCAGCATTGCCACCGCACAGATAACGGGGCGCCGTCTCCCCCATTTCCGGTAGAGATTCTGGGCTGCGACTATACCTGCACAGGAATTAGTTTAAAAACTGTCCAAAGGGGCTAATTCAGACCAGTTTGTTTGAGTCCGAATTTGTCCCCGATGCTCGGGGTTTGCGCATGTGCTATTATGCGCGTACCCTGGGAGCGTACGCCGGGCCATTCGCTCCGGGAAGGGAGCGGTTACAGGGGACACTGAGCGATTTATGGCGTTCCTATAATGACACTGGAGAACGCAGGCGTGGCGATGACTGCTTGGGGCGGGCAGCTGACGTCACATGACATACGGCAGATATCCAATGGAATAAAAGTAATTCGCTGATCAGCGATGACTTCTCTCCTGTCCGTCCGGTTGGGCGGCTTTACCTGTTCTCTAGGCTACGGTTACACGCAGCTTAGTGGACAAGTCTGAATCAGGCCCAAAGTCACAGATGAAGCACAACGTAACCTGACATTCGTCAAATCCACGGACGCGATTTGTACCCAGTTTTATATCCGATGATCCGACTTTGGGTCAACATGCGTTTGGTCGACAGCCAATAGGTTGGCCAATACTGGTCAATGGACAATAGGTCACAAGGTCGGCACTGGAAAAAGCGCCGAACTTTTGTTTGTATCGACCTCTTTACCACGAAGACCTTTTAACATGTTGACCTTTTGGACATCGACCTTTCAGGGTTGATCTAGACACTGTCGACCTAATTACTGTTGACTCTATGGTCAACACCCGTCGCCCACAGATGTAGGAACCTTTAGGGTCAGGAAGAGGGAGGGGTTATGTTTAGCCATTAGTAGTTAAGGTTAGGCCGAAGGGGCGGGACTGTGGGGGTAATTCTGGTTGATTTGAACCCGCCCTGCGAATGGTGGTGCGCCCGCCCCCTCGCAGCGTGTGCTCGCACGCAGGGCCTGCGAATGGAAGTTTAACAAAAACATCCATTTGCAGCCTGTGGGTAAACACCCGCATCATTCGATGGTGGCCGACCATCGAATGATATGGAACGTGCATGTATATCGAAGTGACTCTCAGGTCACGTAGCTTTGCGTTCACCCTCGGAAGGAAGTGGGCATCCGGTGATGGCAGCTGCCCACCCCCGGCACCGACGTCACGGCCCGATTACCATGGGAACGCCCAAGAAACGCTGGGCTTTCCCGTGGGTGCGACTATCCGCCGCCGCCCCACGCCAATCATCAGCAGCCCTGGCCACATGCACCCAGCGCACGGACATACGCAAAACAATGGTCCCCGCGAACGAACGCTGGCTGCGAACAGACCAGAATACGGTCTATGGAATGGGGTGTTAGGCTGCAGGTGGAGGTGGGTTAGGTTTAGGGTGCGAAGTGCAGGGTAAGGACTAGCAGGGAGGGTTAGGGGCAGGCTGAGGGGGGCTGCTATTAGGAAGGATTAAGGATAACCCCCCTGGATTATACCGGCTGCCTGTATATATGTTGCACTCACATCTGTCCCTGCCGCCGTTACTGTACTGTCACTGGGATACCCCCACCCAGCCCCATCTCCAGATGTTGTCCATGTTTGTACGTGTGATGCAAACGAAGTAAAAAAAGGAATCACGTCATTTGACTTGTCACATTGTATCTGAGCGATGGCAGCAGCTGCCCCGATACGTCCTGAGAGGAACGCTGGGTCTGACACATTAGGAGATGCCAGTCTCACCACCCTCGCCCCCGTCCCAGAGAGCCACAGCCCAAATGTGGGGGTCTCTGGGAGCAGGAAAGTCATTGTTGGTGTAGTCTGCTGCAATCCCACAGTTACCAGCCCCAGCATTCTGACCGTTACCCCTATAAGGACGGAGCGGAGTTCTCACAAAAGGGGGTTTGCAGATTTAAAAAGAAACGATCAAACGCAAATCACAACTGTAGCGAATTGTTATTGGCAGCTGATATACCATGTAACAGATAACCGGCTCGGCACCGGATCATGGACCGCTCAGTACCTTCACCAACTTTCTGGGTGCGACACATTAACCCACTGTCTCCCAAACTCCGTCATTACAGTCCAGGTTTTAAGGATATCCATACAGTCAAATCAATTTGCCAGAGGTTCTCATTTAAATCAAGCGCGATATCCTTAAAACCTGGAGTGTAACGGCAGAGTTTGAGTCTGCATTAACCTCGACAGCGCCATGCTGTCCCCAAAATGTGCAGCTCGGGAAGCGAACACTGAGATATAATCCCAATACGTACCCTCCTCCCCATATTGATCGTAGATCTCTCTCTTCTTGGGGTCACTCAGCACCTCGTAGGCTTCCGCGATCTCCTTGAACTTTTCTTCTGCCTGGGACGACTTGTTCTTGTCTGGGTGCCACTTCAGGGCTTGCTTTCTGTACGCCTTCTTTATATCCTCCTCCGAAGCCCCCTTCTCAATGCCCAGAATCGTATAGTAATCTTTCCCCATGTCACCCCTGTCAGCAGGACTGGAATGCACAGAGCCACTCGTTCGCAGTGGGAAGCAGAGAGTGTGTGTCCCCCCCTGAGCGGTCACCGGTCCATCCCCTCCTGCTCATATATAGAGAGATCAGCTCCTAGCCTCCCCATGTATGTCTAACTGCAGCCTGCAGAATTTACCAGCGCTTTCTAGAAGTTTTTTTTTTCTTAAACAAGCCAAAGCTTTATTAGATGTCAGGCGATGGAGGCCTTGCATAAATCGGGGTACGGCCCTCTCTGTGCCAGAGCGCAGGGGGGTAAAGCTAACACCAAAGTACAAATGAGTTGTGGGAAGCAGACCCCATACAAATCTGCAGTCACAGGGGGAAATATACTAATACACCGTTCTCACTGCTAGGCAAATTCCCGGGTCTAGCCTGTCGACCTAGTAATTTGCCTTTTGTTTTAACACATGTTTTTTTTTCAGTGTGAACAGGGGATGCAGTCATTTGGTCTACAGCATACTGGTCGACAGTCATTAGGTCGAAACCATTAGGTCGACATGGGAAAAGGTCGACATGGGTCTAGGGCGACATAGGAAAAGGTCGAAATGGTTCTAGTTTGAAAGGTCATTAGTTCGACAGGCCGTTAGTTCGACAATGTCTAGGTCGACAATCAAAAGGTCGACATGGGGGTTTTCACTGTTTTTTGAGCCGACATGTGCCGACAAGTGGTATTTCATGCCCTACCATCCACTAGGGCAGGGCTGGGCAATAGCGGCCCTCCAGCTGTTGATGAACTACACATCCCAGCATGCCTTGCATCAGTTTCAGCATGGCCACATAGCAAAACTGATGCAAAGCATCCTGGGATGTGTAGTTCATCAACAGCTGGAGGGCCACTATTGCCCAGCCCTGCACTAGGGCGTGGTGGGAGAATAAAATAGTGTGCCGAGTGTAGCGAGATACCGTGCCCGACGCATTGCGAGCGCAGCGAGTGATGCGAGGGGATGCGGTGCACTTGAAACTGTGTCCATGTTGACTGTGTTGACATTCAGGTCAAAAAACAGGGAAAACCCCCATGTCGACCTTTTGACTGTCGACATAGATATTGTCGAACTAATGACCTGTCGAACTAATGACCTTTCGACCTAGAACCATGTCGACATTTTTCCATGTTGACCTAATGGTGTCGACCATCATGCTGTAGACCAAATGATCCCAACCCGTGAACAGGTCAACCCATGTCGAAATTCCCGGGTCTCCAACACTGCTTTTTTACCTGGGTTTGAGACCCGGTTATGCAGACTCGGGTTAAAATGCAAGGTGAAAGCCGGACATTTCACACGAGCAGCGTGAACATGGCATTACCCGGGAATTTCGACAGGATTGACCCGTTCACACTGAAAAAAAAAACATGTTAAAAGGCAAATTACCGGGTCGACATGCTAGACCGGGGAATTTGCCCGGCAGTGAGAACGGGGTATTAGATGGGCGTACTATTTCACATGGCATGTTGCTATGGGCAACCAATCAGAATCTACTCTTATTTACCTTCTAGAAGATAGTAGATAGATAGTATCTGATTGGTTGCCGATAGCAACATCCCATATGAAATAGAAATCCCATCTTAGTAACTTTCCCCCACAGTACAGCGCTGTCTGTCTGATGGATATACATTCTGGGCGAAATGTAATGGGAGGCGTTTTTGGGGTTTTTTTGCGATTTTTTTCCGCAAAATATGCCGTTTTCGGGCATTTCCCGAAAATCGCATATTTTATAGGGTGCAATTTGCAACAAAAATCGCATTTTTTAAAGGTGCGATTTTTAGTTAGACTAAAAATCGCATCCAGATGTTTTCCCATTAAAAAGGATAGAACTCGCATATTTAATGAGTTGCTATTTTTAGTAAAGGTTACTAAAAATTGCAAAAAAAATAGACCAGGTTCTGCCCACTTTCTCGGCTCCTGATTGGCCGCTAGGTGGCCAATGGAATCATTCTGAGGAGAGGCGCGGAAGATGAAACATCTCTGCGCCTCTCCAGTCCATGAGCGGGTACCACAGCAGCCGGGAGCAGCGCGTCTGCCGGAGAAGATGCCGAGGTCGGCAGGTGAGTAGGATTTCCTTCCTTAGGAACCCATTTTGAACTACTTCGGATCCTGGACCCTGGAGACATCAGCCCTGGAGCCCAGGACCCCGGACCAGCCCCGGAACCAGGACCAAGGTCCCGGAACCGGACTCTTCAGCCCTGGAGCCCTGGACCCAGGATCCAGGGATCGACCTACGGGCTCAAGGTAGGTAAGTATCAGTGTGTGTGTTATGTGTGTATTAAACTTTTATTTTTCTGGGTGTCAGTGTGTTTTATTTTTTTGTAACTATTTTTTGTACTGTAGAACTACAAGTGCCAGCATGCCCTTTAATGCCCCGCATGCTGGGACTTGTGGTTCTCCAAGTCCCAGCATGCGGGGTAGGCTTGCTGGGACTCATAGTTCTACAGTAGAAGACAATAGTTTTTATTCTTTTTTTAACACTTTGCATCAGCCCGATGCCCACCGCCCAGGGGCATCGGGGACAGCCCCGGACTTTCAGCATGGGCTGGTAAGTCCTGGAGGGGGGGGACCCCTTCATTGGGGGGGTCCCCACTTCCCCAGGACCCGTGCCCATACTGACCAGCCACGGGGATAATGCTTTGGCCGCGGGACCTTATATAAAAAGTGTCCTCCGGCTGTGGCATTACCCTGCTGGCTGGTTGGGTCTGGTGCTGGTTCTTAAAATACGGGGGACCCCTAGTCATTTTGTCCCCCATATTTTGGGAACCAGCGCCGGACCTTGAGCCTGGTGCTGGTTTCAATAAATCAAGGGAACCCCTATTTGTTTGTCCCTCTGATTTTATGATACCAGCACCGGCTTTTTGAGCCCCGGGCTGGTTATGCTTAGGAGGGGGACCACATGCCGTTTTTTTTTCTTTTTTTCTTTTTTTTTCAACACAGCGCACTGTACTGAAAATGTGCCGATTTTCATGACTGAAAATCGCACATTTTCAGGACTTAAAAATCGCCCGAAATCGCACCATATCGCACTTTTTTTGCCGCAAATTAGCATCTCATTACATATGCGAATTCGCGGCAAAAAATGCGATTTTTAAAGGTGCGATTTGGTGCGATTTTTTTTATGTCTAAAAAATCGCACCCTATTACATTTCGCCCTCTGTGATTTCTGGATTATACTCATTAACAGTTATTTATGTAGCACACATGGGAGGTTATTCTGGTTGACTCTCAAAGCTGCAAAATTCTTAGCTGCATGCGCAATAGCAAAACATCGAACTCCCGTGTGAACACGCAGGGGTGCAATCCACCTATAATGACCTCCATAGTCCACAGTGCTGTGCAGAAAATATTTCCGGAAGTCATGTCAGTCCCTGACCCAGAAGCACTTACAGGCTATATTATCGTTCAAATGGAGGAAAGGGAGGAAGGCTACACAGGCACTGGGAGAACATGCAAACTCCACACAGATATGGCCAGGAATTGCTATCATAACCTCAGTAACGCTGACCGCTATGACAACCTAGCTACCCACATGCGCTAAGTTTTCTGTGTATCTATTAAGTTTATATTTAAACAGGGAAATCCATGAATGATGGTTATCTGCGTCAGTCAGGGAAATGATGGTGACCTATAGAACTGACCAGCCCACAAACTAGTGCATACTCCTATAGATTGTAAGCCTGCGAGCAGGGCCCTCCTTCCTTTTCTGACTGTCTGTAACTACCCATTTTGTTGTAGCACTGGTTCCCGTTGTAAAGTGCAATGGATTTTGCTGCTCTGCATAATAAACTGTTAATAAATAAAATGCTCCGTGCTCTCACATACTAATAAATAATGTTTGGGCGCAATAATCAGGCTGCATTACTTACACACTGGGGGTTATTCTGGATGACTCACAAGGCTGCGAATACCAACCCCCTCCCCCCCTGCGCTGTGCGGGTTCACCCGCACTGGCTGCGAATGGATGTTTAACATAATTAACCATTTCCTAGCCCTGGGGACCCTCCCCCATCATTCGATGGCCGCCAACCATCGAATGATGGTGAAGACCCACGCGTATGTAAGGTTGCTCTGAGCAACCGTACATATGTGTGTCCGCTTGCGGGTAAGTAGACAGGCAGCTGACATCTGGTTATGTCAGCTGCCCGCCCCCTGCCTGTCCGTCATGCCCTCATAACCAATGTTCCCTCTAATTTTACAAAGGCTGTGTGCGGCAAAAGACTTTGGCTGTGCAACTTTGGAAGGAAATTTAAATTTTTGTGCGTCACTTCTATATATAACTGGAAAATGATGTTCAGCATTTGTGTTAACTTTACTTCAAAATGATATTAAACATTTAAACATTCAAAACACAGTACACGATGAAGTTCATGGGTGAAACACACATTAATTGAGTCCACAACTGCAAAAAAGGACCACTGCTGCTTTGTGCGCTCTGTTGTAATGTCTGTGCGCACACTCGTCGAGTTGTGTGCGCGCGCACGTGCGCACAGCTTAGAGGGAACACTGCTCATAACCATGAGAATGCCCAGTGTTCTCATGGGAACATCCATGGAACGCTGGGTGTTCCCATATGGTGATGAGGCTGCCTGGCGCCCCATGCCCCTCTCCGCCACCCGCCCGCTGTTTAGGGTGCATGCACCCTGTTTGCCGTGGGTGCGCGCACCCTTCGTATGAACGTGCTCAGAAATGCGCACAGCCCGACCATCGGTCAGGCTGCAAATGTGACCAGAATAGGTTCCACTGTGTATTACACATCCTGTTACATATTCCTGTCACACAAAATCATTCAATGGTGAGCCTACAACCAGAGAGCAGGGCCCTCTCTCCTCATGCGCTTTTCTCGGAATATATCTCTGCCGCTGTTAGAATTGCGTCAGTGTCCGCTGCTGCAACTGTCTTTTATTTACCATGTACTTGTCCCAATTTGCATTTGTACTGTAAATCACTATGGGGCCCATTTATCAAGCAATATTTGCGGCTAAATCCCCGAAAACATCCGTTTTCGGGGGTTAACCGCAAATATTAAGTATCACTGAAATGTATTAAAGGGGGACCGCAGAAGGAATCTCCGATCCCTGCTGCGATCCCGCCTGCAACGCCGCCGGCCGCATCCCCCATAGGTTTCTATGGGGGATGCGAAGCTGCCCGATGTATCAACATCGGGCAGCCCGGCATCGCACCCCTGGGCTATCACCATTCTGATATGGCGATAGCCCATTGTAGCCTATGGGTGCATATCACACTGCCCGAACGGCAGTGCGGTCAGTGGGGTTGTGGGGGGGGGGGGGGTCAGCGCGTAACCGCTTCCGGCTCTGGGTATCGCAGGGACAGGCTCCTTTCGGAGCCCTGTCCCTGCGCCCTCAACCTTCATACATTCAGGTGATATGATCGCATTTTATAATGCGATCCTGGGCGGTAATATTCCGGGGCTAAATGCGCCCCTATATTTCTTGTTTTGTTCTTTTGCTCATCTATGTATTGTTAGGCGCTGCGGAACCCTTGTGGTGCCATATAAATAAACGATAATAATAATAACAACAACAAAGGATTTTGGACATTTTCGCTCCGCTGTAAATTCTACGCTAGACGTCCACATTCTTTCGCACTGCAACCACATTCATTTGCAAAGCAGGATTTCATTCTAGCGGGGCTGCAAGTACTGGAATTACCCCAATTATTACTACATTTTCTGGCATGATACACAACATGCGCTAAACAAAAGGGAATACTGAGAGCCCCATATAAATAGACAGGTCAGTGCCACAGGGCTCTGTAAATGTTTACCAACAGCAACACAATTACTGTGGATGTTGTCACTAGCACAGCGTGAGATCACAGCGGGAGGGGAGCGGCCTTTTCTCAAAGATCCAGACAATGGGCAGATACAGAGATGATGAGACAGGGGCGAATGTTCACACCAGGCTCCCCCTCCCAATAGGGTCAAGCTCAGAGAGAGGTAATATCTTGAGAGATAAAGTACCAGCCAATCAGCTCATGAATTCCATTTTATAGGCTGTTTAAAAAAAATGGCAATTAGGAGCAGGAGCTGGTATATTATCTCTTACAATTTTATCTCTGGACAAGCTTTGATTAAAAAAACAACAACATTTTCTTATAATAATTGTGCATTTCCGTAAAACAATTCCTACTCTCATTTCTTTTGTCAGTAGTGACTGTAGCAAATCTCTATGAAATAAGTGGAGAGAGATTTGTCTTAAGGTGCGTACAATCGCTGGAAATCGCTGGATGCTGAAATCGCTGGAAATATGGTCGCTGGCGACCATATTGCCAGTGATTGGGAGTGTGCCCGTGCGCGCTCCCGTTTTCAGCCCCTTTCTAATCGCTGGTCGCAGCTAATTACCTCTGCGGCACCACCAGCAGAGGTTCCTTTTCATCAGCGACAGAGACACTGGGCAATATATTGCTCAGCAATATATTGCTAGCAATATATTGCTAGCAATATGTTGCTGAGCAATATATCTCCCCCCGTGTGTACAGGGCTTTAGTTCAACAGCCCCCTGTCTTTTTTTTCTTGGTGCCCCTCTGACAGCTGGAGCCCCGCGCCCAATTCCTCCAATGTAGCTAGGAGTTACCCGGCGCCACACAGAGGTGGTAACAATGATGTAAAATCAATTTGATATAAAAGGCAACACTTCATCCATAACCATACGTATCCCTGTCTGACAAGTTGGGTTTGTGTCAGGTATATTCCGTCAGTCATATTTGCATGGCCTCAGTTGTCTGTACTTGCAGCAGTACTTGCAGCACGTTTGATACGATACATTTAAATGTTACTTTACAAATGGCCTTATAAATCGGTTTCTTTATTATATCCGTGCCAGTATGTCCCACTCTAAGGGCCTCCATACATTAGGCCAACTTGTCCTAAGGACAAGTCGGCCTCGACTTCCCCTGAGCTCCCCCGGCAGCTGCCCGGCAGAGCTTGATAAGATTTGGCACTTGATGTGCCATTTTTTACATGTGATAAATCGGATGTGAGGAGAGTAGGGTCCGGACAAGCTGCAGGTGGAGTAGCGGGCAGGGTCCCTGGTAGAGGCAGACAGGCAGGGCCGGTACAATGCACCGGAGCGCCCCAGGCGGGGGTGCACCCCGGCACTCACCGGCCCCGGCGCTGGCCGCTCCCCCGCTCCATGCAGTGGCCGCATCGCATCACAGGCGGGGTGTTTGTATGACGGGCTCACCGGCTCTAAGGCGCCACGGGGGGGGGGTGTTGGGATGATGGGCGGGGTGTTGGGATGACGGGCAGACGGGCGGGGGTTATGCGGCGGCCGCCGTGTCGCTGGGAGCACGGGGGGGGGGGGGAGTGCAGCTACTCACCTCCATCCAGCAGAGTCCCGGCTCCCAACTACCCAACAGACAGGGAGCGGGGACCGGAGAGCAGAGTCTGGTACCCGCGGCGGGGGAATAGAAAAAAATCTTATTAAAAACTCTGGGCTGCATTTTTAAATAGGATTTTTTTCTATTCTCCCGCATCTCGCTCGGGCTCTTGCTCTGTGGTCCCTGCTCCCCGCCTGACTCTACCCTGCCTGCAGCCACCTTGGACTGGACCCTGCTCTCCGCTCCCCCTTTACCTCGCTCCCTGCCGCACCGACGGCTGCACATAAGAATTATCGGTACTTGTTTAGTTTCACAGCGGCAGCATGGCCGCGCGCTACTTCCGAATTGCGCTTGCCACACTTTCTAAAAGAAACTACATGCCAATGTGGATAGTTCATACCCCCACTATCCACGTTGGCGTGGAGTGCATTTTAGATAGTGTGACGAGCGTAGCGAGCCACCGAGCCCGCAGCGTGGCCGAGCGCAGCGAGCCCCGCAAGGGGACACAGACCCAGAAGTAGTGTGCGGCCATGCTGCCGCCGTGGAACTAAACAAGTTCCAAATGATCTTTATGTGCAGCCCGTCCAACCTCCGGATCTGATTCGATGTGCACAAGACCACGCATCAGATCAGATTAGATGTCATACACTACGCAGTTTGGGCAATTTCATCCGATTTCTCGGCCCGATTCTCCAGAATAGAAAAGAATAGATTCCTTTATTCGTCTCACAATGGAGAAATTTTTAATCGTTACAGCAAGGTTCAAGTACAGATAAGAGTAGTAGCATAATAATAAGAACACACATAATAAGAATTAGGCCCAAATCGCGTAGTGTATGGGGGCCTTAAAACAAATGCAGGGTGGCTGGCAGTGGCACAGGTGTCCATAGAGTGGGAGTGACCACGGCATTATTACAAGGACTAAGGGGCCCATTTATTAACTAATATTTGCGGCTAAATCCCTGAAAACGTGGTTCGGGGGTTAACTGCAAATATTAAGTATCCCCCTAATGTATCACAGGGGACCACAGCAGGAATCTCCGATCCCTGCTGCGATCCCCCCCTGCAGCGCCGCCGGCCGCATCCCCCATAGGTTTCTATGGGGGATGCGAAGCTGCCCGATGTATCAACATCAGGCAGCCCGGCATCGCACCCCTGGGCTATCGCCATTCTGATATGGCGATAGCCCATTGTAGCCTATGGCTACACATCGCACTGCCCGAGCGGCAGTGCGGTCAGCGGGGTTGCGGGGGGCTCAGCTCATAACCGCGCATGCGCAGACCCCCCGGCTTCCAGCTCCAGGCATCGCAGGGACGGGCTCTTTTCTGCGCCCTGACAGGTGATACATGTGGGCGAAAGGATCGCATTTTACAATGCGATCATGGGCGGTAATATTCTGCCTAGATCGCATTGTAAATGCGATCAATGGTAAATGGGGTCCTAAAGCTGGACATACACAAGTGCGGTTTGCGCTCTGTTCATCTGATTCCGACGCATCAGGCCGAGAAATAGGAAGAAAAGTGTCAAATCGCAGTGTTGTAGCTCCGATTCTGATTCTGTGCAAATATAAAGGCAAGTTAGGGCAGATCTCTGTGTCATACCTCCCAACGTTGCGATCTGCGCGCATGTACTGCGAATTCGCTTCCCAGCGTATGGGACTGATTCAGACCCTATGGGTGAGATTTAATAGGATGAGAGATTCAGAAAGTGAGAGATTTGGTGAGAAATCTCCAGTTTTTTTAAAGTGGCAATCATTTACACTGCAAAACCAGTTTGATTTTGAAGTGTAAATGATTGCCGCTTTAAAAAAACTGGAGATTTCTCACCAAATCTCTCACTTTCTGAATCTCTCATCCTATTAAATCTCGCCCTGTGGGAGGTGTGCCATACAAGGACACAATGCATATATGGGAAGACTGACACTTGTGTAAGTAATATGATATACAATGTACGCGAAAGATGAAGCACATCCTGCCCACAGGGGAACCATCTGAGACAGCAATCTGGGGTGCCCAGGGTCGGTCCCCTCTGCAAGGGTGCGTGAACAGTGGGGTACCCATTACAGGAATAGCACATGGTGGGGCAGTAGTCTGTAATAATAATAATGATAAGAATAATGTTATTTATATAGTGTTCTTTCTGCAATACGTCTCAAGACGCTTTAAGAATAATAATAAAATTGGTAAGAACAGGAAGGAGGGGAAGTGTGATAACATTATTGTGCTATAATTATAATGTGCAATGTGAGTGTGTCTCCATAACACATACGTCTAGCAGTCATACAATGTCCTGTGGAGTCAGTTTCTCCCCGCATATATAAAGAGATGTTGTGTGTCCATTCAGCTGGGCCTGGCGCACTGTGTACTCTCATTACCCTATAAATGACCATACAAATCACGTCCACTCCCTGTACTCAGTGTTCTGCTGACGGTCACTTGTTACACCGCACACCTCCTCTATTGTGTTCCCTAACCAGGGCCTAAAGTGAGGCATAGTTGCCTACCCTCCTGCATTCGGGATGCGGTCATTTGGTCTACTGCATTATGGTCGACAGTCATTAGGTCGAATCCATTAGGTCGACATGCTAAAAGGTCGACATGATTCTAGTTCGAAAGGTCATTAGTTCGACAGGTCATTAGTTCGACATTGTCTATGTCGACATTCACAAGGTCGACATGGAGTTTTTCACTGTTTTTTGAGCCAACATGTGCCGACAGGCGGTATTTCATGCCCTACCATCCACTAGGGCGTGGTGGGAGAATAAAATAGTGTGACGAGCGTAGCGAGGCACCGTGCCCGACGCATAGCGAGCGCAGCGAGCGATGCGAGGGGATGCAGTGCACTTTAAACTGTGTCCATGTCGACTGTGTTGACATTCAGGTAAAAAAACAGTGAAAAACCCCATGTCGACCTTGTGAATGTCGACATAGACAATGTCGAACTAATGACCTGTCGAACTAATGACCTTTCGACCTAGAATCATGTCGACCTTTTCCCATGTCGACCTAGAGTCATGTCGACCTTTTAGCATGTCGACCTAATGGATTCGACCTAATGACTTTCGACCATAATGCAATAGACCAAATGATCCCAACCCATTATAAGTCATTATAAAAGATTCCTCTCAGATGTAGCAGTACACACCCACGCTTCTAGGTGCCACGTTCACAATCTGTTATCTGTTTTCACAATCTCTGCATATATGGAACTAGACACGCCCTTTGGGTGGAGCATGACACACACCCTCAATTGTGCCACTGTCATACCTCCCAACTTCTGTGTTGACGAAATAGGGACACCCGCGCAAGCGTCCGGAAAGGGGGTGGGGTGTATGCAAATGAGGGTGCGGCTTATGCTAATTAGCCGCGACCTCATTTTCATACGAGAATAGACGCTGTGCGCATGCGCACAGCGTCTATTCGGTACTTATGTAGTAACTGGGCTGCCGATTTTGAAATCGGGTCCATCGCATCGCATCGCACCCGACCATATCGCATGCGATGCGATGCGATGCGATGGACCCGATTTTTCCATAGGATTCAATGTTAAAATGGACTCTGTCCATTTTAACATAGAATTCAATGGGAAAAGGGGTCCTTTTCATACCTCTACTATCCAAGTGGGCATGGAGTTGGATATAAACCTGTGGCGAGCGTAGCGAGCCACCGAGCCCGAAGCGTGGCGAGCGTAGCGAGCCCCGCGAGGGGACACAGAATACCGTCCCCTCGCGGGGCTCGCTTCGCTCGCCACGCTTCGGGCTCGGTGGCTCGCTACGCTCGCCACAGGTTTATATCCAACTCCATGCCCACTTGGATAGTAGGGGTATGAAAAGGACCCCTTTTTCCCAGTCCATTTTAACATTGAATCCTATGGAAAAATCGGGTCATCGCATCGCATCGCATCGCATGGTCGTATGCGATGCGATATCGCATCGCATCTGATTGTATGCCTTAACTTAAGGCATACAATCAAAAAATCGGCAGCCCAGATACTACATAAGTACCGTCTATTCTATTAGATTGGGGGGTCTCCCAACTGCCACACCCCGCAGCGGGACAATGCCTGCCGCGGGTGGGACAGCGGGACATGACCCGGAAATCGGGACTGTTCCTGCTGTAATCGTGACAGTTGGGAGGTATGCACTGTGCAAAAATTTTCTACCAACTATAATCTCCCTGAAACTTGTTTTCAAAAGTAGGCAAGTATGAAGTGAGGGGAAATGGGGTGGAACTGAGTTCCACCACCTCTGATGGTGAGGTGGAACATTTTATCCTCCACATTGACCCTGCACAGTAATTCTCACAGAAAAGCATTCTAGTTTGCAGGGGGATGACAAAAACCCTACCTTGCCCTGTCTCTGCCTAATGGGGGGAGAGGAGGGGGTGTAATTAGGTGTCATAGGGGTAGATTTATTATAGCGGCGCTAAGAGTGCCACTATAACAGTTCCTGTTTCGCCTCAGTAGCGAGGCGAAGCAGGAGGGGACACTGACAAGATCTACTAAGATCTTGCCGCCGAAGCGGGGGAAAGCGCTAACTCCCCCCTCCGGCGATGTCCCCTCCAGCTGATAGCGTGTCAGTTAACACTGACGCGCTGTCTCCTTCCCCCCGGTCAGCTGGACTGCGCATGCGCGGGATCTCGCTACTCATGCCCCATAGAGACAATGAGTTCCCCCACCTCTGCATGACCACTTTATGCCCTGTCTCTAACCTACCCTATGAGCTAAAGGCGCACTTCTCTGTAGTGTACAGTGTACTATTCACATCACCGCTGCGAGGACAGTCATATCAGGATTCCCTACTGATGTAATAAAAGGTATATACTATAGATAAACGTTTGTAAAGTTACTGACCTTAACTACGGCGTCTCTTCAATTGTAACTCACTGAGGTTTATTTACTAAATTCTGTTTTAGTTGGGATGTTGCTATGGGCAACCAATCAGATTCTACGTATTATCTTCTAGAAGGTGCTAAATTAATAAGAAGTAGTTTCTGATTGTTGCCCATAGCAACATCCCACCTGAAGAACTCCCATGACATCTTAGTAAATAGATGCCATTGTATGTACAATGTGGCCTTACTCACCCATCCTTTGGGCACCATATGATGCGAGAGGCGTGGTGAACCAGCGATGTGGCCCTCTGTACCACCCATGTACAGCGATGTGGCCCTCTGTACCAACCATGTATAGCGATGTGGACCCCTGTACCACCCACGTACAGCGATGTGAACCCCTGTACCACCCACGTACAGCGATGTGGACCCCTGTACAACCCACGTACAGCGATGTGAACCCGTATACCACCCACGTACAGTGATGTGGATGCCCTTGTGGCACCAAGGGCAGTAAATATCTGTGGTCTTCCAAGGCTCCATCCCACATTTACGGATCTCCATGCATAAGCACCGGTGTCCTCGCTTTAGGACCTCCACACCTCCCAACATGACCCTCTCCTTCGGGGAGACAATGCTCTGTTCCTGGGCTTCCCTGGTAATGTATGATTGCCAGCACCTGTGGTGACACCTTTCTTATCAGTTACCTAGCTCCCCACAGGTGCTGGCAATCATACATTATCCATACCTCCCAGCATGCCCCTCTCCAGGAGGAAACAATTCTCTGTTCCTTGGGTTCCCTGGTAATGTATGATTGCCAGCACCTGTGGTGACACCTTTCTTATCAGTTACCTAGCTCCCCACAGGTGCTGGCAATCATACATTATCCATAAGTCCCAGCATGCCCCTCTCCAGGAGGGCACAGTGCTCTGCTCCTGGGCTTCCCTGGTAATGTATGATTGCCAGCACCTGTGGTGACACCTTTCTTATCAGTTACCCAGCTCCCCACAGGTGCTGGCAATCATACATTATCCATACCTCCCAGCATGCCCCTCTCCAGGAGGTCACAATGCTCTGCTCCTGGGCTTCCCTGGTAATGTATGATTGCCATCACCTGTGGTGACACCTTTCTTATCAGTTACCTAGCTCCCCACAGGTGCTGGTAATCATACATTATCCATACCTCCCAGCATGCCCCTCTCCAGGAGGACACAATGCTCTGCTCCTGGGCTTCCCTGGTAATGTATGATTGCCAGCACCTGTGGTGACACCTTTCTTATCAGTTACCCAGCTCCCCACAGGTGCTGGTAATCATACATTATCCATACCTCCCAGCATGCCCCTCTCCATGAGGACACAATGCTATGTTCCTGGGCTTCCCTGGTAATGTATGATTGCCAGCACCTGTGGTGACACCTTCCTTATCAGTTACCTAGCTCCCCACAGGTGATGGCAATCCTACATTATCCATACCTCCCAGCATGCCCCTCTCCAGGAGGACACAATGCTCTGCTCCTGGGCTTCCCTGGTAATGTAGGATTGCCAGCACCTGTGGTGACACCTTTCTTATCAGTTACCCAGCTCCCCACAGGAGCTGGCAATCCTACATTACCAGGTAAGTCCAGGAACAGACCATTGTCTCCCCGAAAGAGAGGGTCAGTTGGGAGGTATGGTACCTCAGTCAGTTTATCTTTACCATCTGCTTGATATCCTTAATACCTGGCCTGTCAGGGAACCCTGAGGACCCAGTATGGGGAAGCCTGTGCCAATGAGAACACCAGGGGCATGAATAACACTGGGTACGCGTGTAAGGCCACAATACCGACCAGATAACTCTTTATTTAAAAAAACTAAAAAGATTTGTGTGCGAGCCGCCATCTTGTCTTCCTCTCTCCCAGGCGGCAGGAGCGGAGGAGGGGTTCCCGCCAAGAGAGACCAGGCCCGGCGGGCGCGTGACGCGCCGCCACCAAGTCTCGCGAGAGCGCCGTCCCCGCACAGCGCGGCTCCCGCGAGATCTCCGGCCGGCCAGGCGCGGCGGAGGGCGGTTCCCGCGAGAGCGGTGACGTCAGGCGGGGTTAGGCGCTGGGTGGGAGGAGTCAGTGCTGCTGCTGCCGGCGCCATCTTCTCTCGCTCTCACCTCGCAGTCGCACACGCACCGGAGAGCTGCTCCCCCTGACATGGCCGACTACTCCACCGTACCACCGCCCAGCGGAGGCTCCGCCGCCGGAGTCAACGACGCCTTCAAAGACGCGCTGCAGAGGGCGAGACAGGTGAGGCGGGGACTGGGGGAGAGAAAGAGAGGAGCGGAGGCCGCAACCCGCGTGGCGTGGGCCCGGGCCGCCTGGTCGCAGCGCGTTCCGCACCGGGCGCAGCGCGAGATCCCCGTACTAATCCCCATACACGGAGCTATGCCCGCACCTTCCCACGGCATGTGCTTCCTGCCGCTCCGTGTCCCGCAAATTCCCTGTATCTCCGGGGACATGGGTATCGGAGGGGGGGAGCGGGGTCCCTGGTATCGTCTATACGATTTCGGGGTGTTGCAAAAATGGCTAATGGAATGCAGGGTCCCTGGTTTTGGGGGTGATGAGGTTCCTGTTACTAAGGGTACAGCTGGCAGTGAGGGGTCCCTGGTAATGGGGCCTGGAGTGAAGTGGGGCTGGCATTGATTATTACCAGTTATGTGGGTGGGGAGTTTACCATTGAGGGCTCTTGGTTATTAGGGCAGGGTCTTCTGGAGGGTCCCCTACACTGAAGTGATGTGGGACTGGCAATGGTCCCAGTTATGTGGGGTGAGGGCCTAACTTTGAGGGGTACTGGTTATTAGGTGAGGATTGCTTTGTTTTGATGAGTAACCTGGAATTGGGGGCTCCCTGGCATTGTTGGTTAAGCTGGCATTGGAGGGTAAGCTGCCATTGTGGGGACCCCTTCCTCATGCTGCCATTGTGGGGACCCCTTCCTCATACAGCCATTGTGGGGACCCCTTCCTCATACAGCCATTGTGGGGACCCCTTCCTCATACAGCCATTGTGGGGACCCCTTCCTCATACAGCCATTGTGGGGACCCCTTCCTCATACAGCCATTGTGGGGACCCCTTCCTCATACAGCCATTGTGGGGACCCCTTCCTCATACAGCCATTGTGGGGACCCCTTCCTCATACAGCCATTGTGGGGACCCCTTCCTCATACAGCCATTGTGGGGACCCCACAGCTATTGTCATGCCTTAGTCTGGTGACAGTGCTGTTGTATGTGGGACAATGTTAGGTGTGAAAGGGGTCACATCGCTCTCAGATGGCACATACCAGCAAGAGGTACACAATGCCCCCTGCAGAAGTGGGTCCTGTTTTATGTAGCATACATCTTGTACTATGACCAGATCTGTGCATACACATGTTCTGTGAACGATTTGCGACACCAGAGGGCAATAACGGCACTGTATATCTTGTATGCAATGTGCTAGGTCTGCTGCTTAGTTACTGGGCAGATGGGGGCAGGACCAGTTCAGCCTCTAATGTAAAGCAATTGTCTCCATTTCACATACACTTCTCATAGTAGTTACAAGTTGTCAAAGTTTATTTCAGACTTCACTTTTCAAGCCGTATAGAGGTGCAATGGGGTAGATCACGAAGCTGCCTCCGTATGTAGAGTAAAGGGCGCTTCTATGGGGGACAGTTTCTGGTTACATTATCGGGCAGCTTGGCAATTTACAAGATCTCATCAGTCCTGTTCTTTTACAGATTGCTGCGAAAATCGGAGGTGATACCGGACCAACCATCAACTCGAACGACTATGGCTTTAGTGGACAGAAGAGGCCGCTTGATGACGGAGGTGTGTGTGGGGATGTTCCCTCCTTTTACTTGTACATTACTATTGTCCTACTGGGGGAAGAGGTCATTATACAGTGCATTGGGTACAGATAACACATTGTGTGCAGCAGGAAGTTGCTGCGGTTCCATGAACCTCATTTGATATCGCTAGATACAGGGACTTCCGCTTTGCATTCTGCTTAGGGCAGTGTCTGGTTTGAGGCCATATCTGTAGGCACTTGGAGTCTGCACTCACATAATATACTAGTTCATATATATTGACAAGGGTATTTGTAAGCTGCGACACTTAAGCCACGTGCAGCTGTTTGCTTCAGAAGTTTATTGATCTTGGTATTTGTTGCATGGTCTTGTGTTTTCACTTGTATGTCCCCCCCCCCCCCCCATCTGACTGAGTGATTCTTGTGGTGCACCAGAAGGATGCAGTTGGAGAGGGATTGGGGGCACATTTAACCCTGCCGTTTCCTGAGGTATTGAGCCAAAACATTGGTGTGGGCGCTCAATCCACTGGTTCTGATGGGTTTAGTGTGGCTAAACGTGGTACCACTGGGCACATGTGGCATACAGGCACAAGGGAGACCATGAAACTATTGACTTCCCCCTTACATGTAAATATTATTGATGGATCTAATAATGCAAAAAATCACCTTACTGGCTTTGTTATCCTCCATATTGCCCTGTTAGAATACTGACTTACCAAAGTGAATCAGTGGATCGTTTATGAGTGTGTTCAATGGGATTCTACCCATGCCTTGTTCAGCAGCGTGCAGTGACAATACTAGGTGCGCTGCAGAGGAAGCATGTCCGCAGCAAAGCTCCCCTGGTTTTGCTCAGGTTATCTCACCATAGGAGTGAGGATGATGGGTTACTGTTTTTTGCCGATTTGTTCAGTGTTCTTGCTGTGTTCTTTAAGGGTGATTTGATCAGTCTGAAGCGTCATTCTATATCTTAAATTCTCAGTCTGTTTTTATTGTAGAGCAGGAGTATATGCAGCCCCCTCGCTGCTGTAGAACTACACATCCCAGCATGCCCTGTCACTGTTTTACTATTAGGGAATTTTAAAACTGTCAGGGAATGCTGGATGCCATAGTTCCACAGCAGCTGGAGGCACTATTTTTCTAGGACTACCGATATGCCAGTGTAGGATAGACATAGGGGGTATTCAATGCTGGATTCCATCTGTTGGCACTCCAGACCGTTTTTGACTCTACAGTATATGGACAGGCGGAATTAAATTTTCCACTTGTCCACTGTCAAAGGGACGTGTCGGCAAAAACAATCGCAGATTGTCTAGATCTGGTCGCGATTTTGACAATCCACGCCCGTTTCCAACAAAAAAGATCCGGCTGGTTCTGAAGTCTGATTTGTTTTTGTTGCATTTTGCCTTCGATGCTGTCGGACATATAAGCATTGAATAGATGGCTGCCACTATTTTCCCTGTCGGTAATAACGGCGGGGATTTAGTAACACCTATAAGCTTGTTATGTTTGTGAAGCCAGGCGATAGCCATTGCTGTATGGTTTGCAGTGATATACGCAGTATCACCAAGAAGTGGTCCCGTGATGTCTATATGAATGTGAATAATTGCTGAATGTTAAATAATTCTTGATGTTTTAGATCAACCAGAGGCAAAGAAAGTTGCTCCTGCAAATGATTGTAAGTAGTCATTAATCTGCATGTGCTTAATGTTCCTTAATGAACCATCTGTCATAGGATTCAACATTTGGTGTAATGTAAACATTTTTTCTTTCTTTCTCAAAGCGTTCGCCCCTCCGATGCCCTCCATGCACCAGCAACAGAGGTGAGTAGTACAGGCCATTAATATCATTTATATGCTGATCTATTAACATGTAACCCTGAATACAGAACTTTATATAGGAACCATGGCTATAGACTTGAGGCCTGGGCACTAAATAGCTTTGAAACAACAAATTCCAAACGGCCCCATACACTCCCTCTGCTAAACCCCAGCTAATCAATTGGTGGTTCAGTTCCTGTTGCACTGCTACTGGCGTCTATGAAAGCTTTCTATTTCCTAGAACCGTGTCTGTAAGCTAGATGCCAAGTGTCTTTGTATGGGCATTGGTGTGACACTTGTTGGTGCAGTTTCCCACTTCAGTGGGAGGGATTCAATTGTTAATGCGTATCAAACATAACCACGAGTTCCCATTATTGCTTCCTTCTGAGGTAGCCAATAAAGTAAATGCTTTTGGGCACCCAAACTACAGTTACAGCAGCACATCCAATCAGTCATTCTTTACATGGCTAAACCCAGCACATTTAGGTGCGACAAGTTCAGTTTTTAATAGGCGCTTCTGTTTATCAAAGTTTGGAAAGTAGTAACAATGTGTGGCTTTTTTTTTTTTTCCAGGTCTGTTCTTACAGAAGAGTACAAGGTTCCAGATGGGATGGTGGGATTCAGTAAGTACATCACTGGCCAAAATGTTTATTTTGTGTTTTTTATTTTGTAATTTTTTTTTTATTGGTACTTGTTTCCTAGAACGCCGCCCACTAAGCAATTTGCTTAGTGGGCTATTCTGCATAGGGAAATCGTATTGCGTGGGCCATTTAAGTGCCATGCGATATTTTCATGTAATCTATTCACTGCTATGTGTGCCCCAGGGCATCGCATCGGACCTCCCGCAAAATCGCATGTGATTTTATAGGGGGTGCGATGCCATTACATTACCTGTACAATGATATGATTGTATGTCCTATAAAATAGGTTTTATATTCCCCCCCCCCCTATCCATGTCGGCGTGGAGTTGATTGTATATAGTGTGGCGAGCGCAGCGGAATACATGTAAAGTAACCGGGGGAGGTGTAAAACCTATTTTTAGGACATACAATCATAATTGTATAGCTAATGTAATGGCATCGTATGCGATTTTGCGGGAGATGTGATATAATAGGGAACAAAGAGCATTGAAAAAATTACATTAAAAAAATCTCAGCGCATGCCGCTATAATGGCCCATGCGATGCGATTTCCCTACGCTGCCGTACGTAGAAAATCTGGGCGTACAGTTTTATTTTTTTTTTTTTATATAAATTTGCTGATTTTTCTTGCTTGCTCTCTTTTAGTAATTGGCAGAGGCGGTGAACAGATATCACGCATTCAGCAAGAATCTGGATGCAAGATACAAATTGCACCTGGTAATTTTACTTCAAAAGTATTTTTGAAATAACTTAAATCTTAAAGTTTTGAAGAGTGTTGGATTGCTGTCTGTAATGAAATGGGGGGGGTGGATGTGAATGGTTGGTTATTAATCTCCGTTGTGTGCCATCTACCCCAAATTAGTTTAGTTTGCTTACAGCATTATTTCCAACAGCTCAGTTTAAATATGAATGAACATATTCTAATACAAGTTTTTGGAGAGTTACAGCTTTCTGTTTGCGTCCGCGGACTTCCTTTTATGCATCTCCTTAGTAGTCCTTATAGTGATGTGGTCCCCCTTTATCAAGCCTTTCGAGCAGAGTTTTATACCTTGACGTTGTTGGTGAACACTAAGGGGGGTATTCAATCACCCGCAGCCATCTCCCGATGGGGGAGATGGCTGCGGGGCCCTATTCAATGCAGTCTTCCCCGACAGCATTGAACAGGGGATCTCGCAGAATGAGCCTGGCTTCACAAGCAGTCGTGCTCGTTCTGCCAAGAACGGCCGGGCTGTGACAAGCTCCCGGTTGCAGCTCTCCTCTTCCTGGCCGCAGCTTGCGACCACACCCCCTTCTCATACCGCTGCAGGCGGGACGCTAAATCCCATCTGCAATTTCTCGGTCAAGCGGACAGAGAACGGCACAGGGACACGGCTGTCGAGCCAGCTCGACAGCCGTGACCCCACATTGAATAGATTTGGACCGGGATTCTATTGATCTTCTTTTAGAACCAGGCATTAAGTACTCGCGAGTGAACGCTTTATACTTTGCCGGAACAGGATATTGACTGTGTCTTGGTATTTCAGGGAGGATACTTTCCCTGAAATTCAGCAATGAAGAATAAATGCTTGCTATATTCATTACTAGGGCTCTTAAACATTTTAAAGGGTTAAATAAATAATTGCAAAACTCTCATTTGTGCTGGTGGTTCAGCTTTGAGGAGAGATTTCTTCATATTGGGTAATTGCGTTGGTTTAACATTGTGTCATTTTAGATAGTGGCGGCATGCCTGACAGATCCTGTATGTTAACCGGCACCCCGGACTCAGTCCAGTAAGTATAACAGTTCATATTCTGGCTTGATCTAGTCTGTCAGTAGTGTAAAGATATTGACAGTGATTTCTTCTGAAGAGGAGCGAAGAGGCTACTTGATCAGATTGTTGAAAAAGGAAGGCCAACCCCTGGCTACCATCACGGCGACGGTCCAGGAAATGCCGTTCAGGAAATCATGATCCCAGCCAGTAAAGCCGGTCTGGTTATTGGAAAAGGAGGGGAGACAATCAAACAACTTCAGGTATGGCGGATAAGCCTCTTGTCTGTCGCTTAGTTACTAAGCCAATCCCTTGTTGCTGAGACTAAGCATTGGCCTTTTATTTCAGGAGCGCGCAGGTGTTAAAATGGTTATGATTCAAGATGGGCCCCAGAACACCGGGTCAGATAAGCCATTAAGAATTACAGGGGATCCATACAAAGTGCAGGTAATACATCGCAGAGGTCTATGTAATGCCATTTAATCAATGCAGAAAATCAGTGGCTTTAACACCGGTTCTTTTACAGCAAGCAAAGGATATGGTATTAGAATTAATACGTGACCAAGGAGGTTTCAGAGAAGCCAGGAACGAGTATGGCTCAAGAATAGGCGGAAACGAAGGGATAGATGTGAGTATTCCTGCAGAGTGCCCATATTGCTGGTCTGTGTTCTGCTATATGCATGTGGATTTTTCCCTTTGCATTTGCAACATACATCTATTGTGACTTAAATTTACCTACACCAGAAAGTACTATGGCAGTCGTGTGACACATTCTGTTCTGTCTTTAGGTCCCTATACCACGGTTTGCCGTTGGAATTGTAATAGGCAGAAATGGAGAAATGATCAAGAAAATACAGAATGATGCAGGTGTTAGGATACAGTTCAAACCAGGTGTGTATCTGATGCCAAAAGGACTTAGACCAGGAGTGAGCAATAAGGGTCCCTCCAGCTGCTGTGACACTACACATCCCAGCAGTCTGCTTCCGTCCTGTCAGGGCCTACGTTATTAGCAGAAGCTGTAATGCAGTGTTTGCCCAGCACTGGTGTAATACCATTTCTAACGCACACGTTCTGTTGCAGATGACGGTTCTACTCCAGAAAGAATAGCTCAGATTACCGGACCCCCAGACAGATGTCAGCACGCAGCAGAGATTATAACAGACTTGCTCCGCAGTGTCCAGGTTTGCTTTTCTCCTATGTATTAATGTCACATTGGCCACTGTGTGCCGTAGGATCTGTCACTTCCTCGTGTTTAGTCTAAGTGGTGTTTTCATACATGGAAAGAAGGAGCCTTGAACTTCTGTTATGTCCTTCCAAAAATCATCACCTCTTACGGAGTGTTGTAAACTAGAACGCCTTCATTAGAAGTTCAGAGGTGTGTTTCCGAACGTTTGGTTTTATGTAAGGGAAGATGTTGCCCTCTGCATTCAGGTTTAAATTCTTTATATAGGCGATTCTTGAAAATGACAGTTTGTGGTTGCTCTGGGCAACATTACATCTGTAAAGCCTCACTTGAGAAAATATACCGCTGAGTAAATTTGCTATTCATTCCACTCGGACTGCATTGGATTTTTGTTTTCCCTGCAAGCTTTATGTAAAAGTCGAATCCCCACCACATAGTTTGTGTGTTGTACAATGTGCTATTGTTTTTCTTTTCTCCCCCTACAGTCTGGGAATGGTGGCGGACCCGGTGGTCCAGGTGGAAGGGGCAGGGGACGAGGACAAGGCAACTGGAACATGGGCCCTCCAGGAGGGTTGCAAGAGTTTAACTTTGTTGTCCCCACTGTAAAAACTGGGCTCATAATTGGAAAAGGTAATTATTCTCACAGTTTATATATGGGGTTAGGTTTGTGATCAGCTTGTGTGCCTGGCAGGATCACGCCATATGTTCTGGGTTTGTGCTGTTTAATGCAGGTGTCTGACTGGGGTTTATTCTTTAATGTTGCCTAAAATCTTTTCTATTAAAATCCCCCATCGGCATTAATTAGTATAATATTGAGATCCCATATTTTCCTTTGAGCACTTGTTAGATTTTGCTTGAAGTTCTTGTGTACTTGGATCCCTTCAGTGTACGGAAATGTTTCCTCTGGTGGAATCCAGATAAACCACCGTCCTCTGGAGCTGCTTTTACGCTACAGAGGACAAATATTAGTATTGGCATGATGTAGTGCGTTCAAAGAGGCTGAAGTCACTTCCTTAATGTGTGTTGCATAGGACACGGCACAAATTCAAACGACCTCCAAAATACCAAGATTTTAGTGGGTCTTGAGTTGAGGTATTGCTACTAAACAATTAAAGTTTCGCACAACAATTATAGATTACAAACCATTATTCCAGCTTAAAAAAAAGTTGACACACAGGACTTCACTTTCTGGGGAATCAGCCTAATGTAGAATCTAATAATGGAACCCATCTTAATAGTCGGTTGTTAAAAAAGTATTTGGCTTCTGCAGTAGAGCCTACAGGACAATATAGTCAACAGTCTGAATCTTAATACCGGTTACCCATATTTTGGTTCTTTTCTATAAGTCTTCAACTGCTGGTAGACTATTTTATGGGGCAACTATCTCCTGTCCTGGATGCCTGCAGTTCAGGAGACCTTCCTCCCCAGCCTGACTTTGCCATCCTTACCTGTAGTTTAAATGTTAGCCAAATCCACGATTCTCCACAGCTGGTTAGTCGCAAAGTTCTGCGGCCATTAGAAAGCTAACCCTCAAACCAAGCAGGAGGTGATATGAAAGGCTTGGCTGGCATTCTAATTAAGTAGTTCGGGGCATACTTGCCTACCTGACCCTCTCCTTCAGGGAGAAAATGTTCCTGGACTTCGCTGGTAATGTGGAGTTGGGTAATAAGAAAGGTGTCACCACAGGTGCTGGCAATCCTACATTACCAGGGAAGTCCAGGAACAGAGCATTCAGGTAGGCAAGTATGGGGTGTTTGTGACCTTTTCCATCAGATAAAATTCCATAGCCAGAATGGTCTCGCGACTAATTTCCTAATAAGCCAATTTCATACATATTTTGTTTTTTATTGCTCCAGGGGGCGAAACCATTAAAAACATAAGTCAGCAGTCCGGTGCCAGAATCGAGCTTCAGAGAAACCCTCCACCGAATTCAGACCCAAACATGAAGCTGTTTACGGTTCGGGGATCTCCACAGCAGATAGACTTTGCAAGGCAACTTATTGAAGAGAAGATAGGGGTGAGTACAGCACGTGCCTGTTCTAGCTCACGGTATGCCCTGGTCGGCGTAGTCTTCATTCAAGTCCTGATCTTCTCCATAACGTGACACTCAATGTCTGTTTTCTGCGTAGGGTCCAGTAAATCCGTTGGGTCCTCCAGTTCCTCACGGACCTCCTGGTGGTGTCCCTGGTCCCCATGGACCTCCTGGACCCCCTGGCCCTGGTGCTCCTATGGGACCCTACAACGCCCCACCTTATAACCCAGGTCCACCAGGACCAGCTCCTCAGTAAGTATCCAACTTATTTGATTCATAAAGTTCGCAGCTGGTTAGTTTGACTGATAATTTGGCATCTGCTATGCACATTATGGAAATTAACTGTCATATTTGCTTGAATTATATTGTGAACAATCTCGTCAGTCATTGCTGCGATTTGCACCATATAGATTTTGACTAGTCACAACCGCATAGTACAAATAACACCATGCTATGCGTGACCACAGCATAATATGTACTAATGGCAAGATAGTCGAGAGATTTTCCTGCAGTCTATTTCTCTATGAAATAATGACTAAACCAGTGACAGTCAACTCCAGTCCTCGAGAGCTACAGACTGTTCACGTTTTCTAGATCACCCAAGCTGGGATACAGGTGCACTCATTACTGACTGACACATTATAAATGATCCTGTGAGGAGACTTGGTAAATGTGCACTGTTGGTAGCTCTCAAAGACTGGAGTTGGCTACCCCTGGACTAAACGGGGCATGCATTGAATGTGGCTTAACACTGCCATTCAGACTAACTTCTATTCAATTTTGACTGCAAGTTAAGAGCATGGGCACCTCAGAACCTTTTTTGCCCTCCAGCTGTTGAACTACACATCCCAGCATGCCTTGCAACAGTTAACGTGGCCAAATAGCTAAACTGTAGTAGGGCATGCTGGGGTTTGTAGTTAACAACTAGAGTGCCAAAGGTTCCCATCCTTGGTTTATGGTCATAGTGTTCTGCACTATGCCCCCCCCCCCCCCATCGCAAGCTGCTTCCGCTATAGCGCTAAATTAGTAGGTGCAAATGGCTGAATGTTGTTCCAGCATGTTACTATGTTCCCCAGTAAGAGCGAGTGGTCATCTACTGCGCATCTTCAATGGGGGGTGGGGTTGGTTATGTTAATGCTGATCAGTTCTACGATGTGCTATAATATAAGTTTGTCTGTCTGATTGGCATTTGAGCCAGCTTCTATTTAGGTGCCAATGTTTTGTGTAAGTGTTTTAACAAATGCTTTGTACATTTTTAATTTAAGTGGCCCCCCTGCACAATATGCCCCACAAGGCTGGGGAAACACCTATCCACACTGGCAACAGCAAGCTCAGCCAGACCCAAGTAAGTTTGCGTTTCTTTACTATTTATTTTCGGCGTTACCAAACCGTGTAAATCTGACACATGGATTCTACCTATTGTGCACATTCTATAAACATGTTAGATGGAAAAAGATTTAGCAGTGTTCCCTCATTTTGAGGACAATTAAATGGTACCGTTAGTGCATGCGCTTCATTAGCTGTTTCTGAATGCTTACGATGAGTCTTGTTTGATTTTTTTTTTTTTTTTCCTTTTGGTGTCGCTGCAATGATCATAACGCTTCATTTGGTGGATCTCCGCAGCCATTGACATGTCTCTGAAAATGCTTCTGTGCCATACATTAATGGGCATGACTCTCCGAAACCAATCAATTACTGCCTCATTTCAGTGCAAGCTGCTAGGGGACTGCTGCCATATATACACAGGTCTTTATGTCTGCAGACAATGCAAAGGCCTTTGTTGTAGACCAGTACTTTTGTTTTCTGTTGGTGCGGCAAGCCTGTGACTCTCCAGCAGTGTAGCCGCGACCCCTGTTATCCGCGCCTGTTGGCGGAGGGTAATAGAAGTAGATCATAGAGTAGAACAAGGTAGTCGTCCAACCCACCAACTAGAATACACCAAAGACCAAATGCTCATCACCTACTCGATTCTCTTTATCCTAGTTCTAGTCAGAAGGAATGATTTCTGAAGCTGGCATGTACTTGGCAGCTGTTCGCGAACCAATCAATAGGGTTTAGGAGGCTGGGGGTTGGGTTCGATATGCTAATAAGTTTATGTAGATTTGTGATTCTACAATACACTATAAGAGTGATGTTTAATTTCTTAGGTAAAGCAGGAACAGACCCCAATTCTGCAGCGTGGGCAGCTTATTATGCTCATTATTACCAACAGCAAGCACCCCAGCCACCCGCAGCTCCATCTGCTGGACCAAGTACAACCCAAACTAATGGACAAGGTAGCAAACTCCTTTTTATTAAAAGGAAAGCCTTTTACTGGTGGACAGCAATGGGACACAAATGTGCGGCAGTTCTGGGCTCCTCCATCTTTGCCACGGAGTTCTGGGTGGCATGGGTGGTGTAGCTGCAGAAATCCATTTAGTTACACGCACTTAGGCATCCTAAGGATTGCCCCTTCTAGGTGGCATGTTGGAAATCTTTGCATACCTTACATGCTTTGCATGCACACATGTGGAGTCCCTTTAACCGGTTCATGTTTTCCTTTATAGATTGTTTACTTGATGCTGGAATAAAATCTAAATTCCACACACTTATATCTGTTTCATATTTTCTATATAGTTGAGCAGCCAGCTGCACCTCAAGCTGGACAAGTGGACTATACAAAAGCTTGGGAAGAGTATTACAAAAAAATGGGTAAGCAGCAAAATCAATAGTATATATTCTCTCATCTGGGGGGTTTGTGGCTTGGTGTTTAGCTTGTAACTTTTCATGTGCAAAACTGGAATCTGTGTCCGGCCAGCACAATTATCTGTTGGTGTGTAATTAAGGCTTTGTTTTTCTTGTTACATAGGCCAGCAAGCACCACCACAAGATTATTCAAAAGCATGGGAAGAATACTATAAAAAACAAGGCAAGTCTGTCTAAAAACCCTAGCATTGGTGGCTATAAGGTTGTTTTATTGTAGTGTTGTAGCTGAACTGGCTATGGCTGTGCGGATGTGTCCACATAAACCTATACAGAAATTGGCACCAATAGCCACGTTTAGCACTGTATATGCAAATGGTCTCGACACTTTGGAATAGCAGCACCCCTAGGCAGCAAAAACCATGTATGTAGACTCTCTTGGAAGGAATGGTTTTGCTCTTGTAAATGATTACCCCTTAAAAATCCCACACAGCTTCCCGTCTTGAACACATTACATATAGCCCAGGGCAAATCCTATTACACCTCCCATATATACCCTTATGGCTTGCCTCCCACAGTAACTTTTGTAGTGCACTGGACATGGCTGCCTCACGTGATACCCTTATGGATGGGATGAAAACCCTAATTATTTATGTTGGGACCCAATTCCTAACGCTAAGATGCAGCAATCGGCACATACTGTGTCGCCTAATCACTGTTGAACTGAATCCTTCGTGCAGGGTTTCATGTCTGTGAAGAGTTTGAGTCCGTGCTATATAAATGTATAATCACGACACATCTGTGCAGAGTAGCACAAGGAAGGCCTTTATTTCTTAGCAAACATCCAGCTTTGTATTTTCTGCAGTAAGTTGCATTGGAGGGCCTCATGCTGTCCTTGTAATGGGCATTTACACTCGCTCCCTACCAGAACGAGCTGTGGATTACTGATGGAGGCGCTTCACTTTTGTGGTCTACACCACTAGATGGCGCTGACTAGGTTTCTGTTGGATGAAACCAGTTTAACCCTTTCAGTACAAAATATCTTCTAAAAATGCCAGCGTCTCATTTGTTATAACAGGAAGTCTTTTGACAGTCACTTGGCATTAGTTAACCCTTTGAGTTCCATCTAGCTCCCTATACAGTTGTCCTGGCTTTGTGCAATAGGATTCTGTTTTTATTTTGCCTCTTATATGTGTATTTTTTTTTTATTTTTTTTTTTAGGGCAAACGGTTCCAGCTCAAGGAGCAGCGCCACCAGCTGGCCAAGCAGATTACAGTGCTGCATGGGCAGAGTACTACAGACAGCAGGCAGCATATTATGCCCAGACAAGCCCACAAGGAATGCCACAACACCCTCCCGCACCACAGGTAGGAAGTTAGATTCCTTATTTGTCTGCCGTATTTGCGTTATCTGGGCGGCTGTACTTGCCCTTCCGCGTTCCTGTGCACCGCACTGTATTTGTGTGATCACATGGTTTTCCCCTTCCAGGGCTAATGAGAACATACAGGAAGCAGCCAGCCTTTGTTAACCCAATCTCTCCTTAGGGTCTCTCCTGAGCTGGCTTCCTTTGAAAGGAATCTCTAGTTTAACACTTTGTATATCTCTTATGTATTTCCTCTGCACAGGGCCAATAATGCGAAGTGGACAGTACAGTATTTGCTTCATTGTGTTGGGGAAAACCTTTGTTAAATGTTTGGATGCAGACGCCTTGATGAAGATCTTAATTTTCTTTTTATTTTATTTTTTGTTTGGTTTAAAAAAAAAAAACTAATGTTTTGAAAAATGTACATAAACTATCACTACTGACTGGTAGGAGGCTATATTTCTGTGTAGAAATGAGAACTTGGTTTGTTTTTAGTATTTAGTGTAGATGTACACATTCCAGCAAATGTATTTGCAACTAGTATGTGGTCAATGCTTTGTGATACAAATGTACTTTTTCAATGTATACTTTATCACTTTTAAAATGCCTGTTTTGTGCTTTACAATAAATAATATGAAACCTCCTGTGTCGGTAAGTTGGATATGTGAGTATTTAAATGAGAAATACTTCAATTGTATTTTAGTTTTCAAGTGAAATGCTTCAAAACGAGATACATAGCGGAAGTCGGCTTTTATAACTTGGATATTGCTCTTTCTTTCTTACCAAAACGATTATTTTCTTAGATAAATGATTTACTCTTAATGGCCTGTCACCTTGCATGTATATAATGTTCTAGCAGACCACTGCATTAACCTGATCACTGTCAGACCTGTAAAGCCGTTTCTTCATGCCAGTTTGTTCCCTGTTTTTGTTTTTTTATAAAATTGACTTCTTTACAGACCTTTTTTGCGTGCTGTATATTTTTTTCCCCCAATATATAATGTAGTTACAGGATTGACACGTCCCTTTCCCCTGATGCGATGCTAAATCCAGTTTATTGAATGTCATGCACTGACTGACATTTAGATACCTTTTGCCTTCCATACTATCAGTCCCTTCTCAATTGTCTGTTGTGCAGTTGCAGGCCCCTCCTGTTAAGGCAGCCAATTTAAATGCGTTAAAAGGAAAGTTTGGGTATTTTATCGGCAGCCATGCCGAAGACGGTTGTAAAGGGGTTGATGGGAAATGAAAGGAAAACGTATCCTGCTCCAATTGTGTTAATTTGAGATTAAGTTTTTTTTTTTTTTTTTTTTAAATTGTCCTTGTGAGTGATGCTTAACTTGCTAGATTACTGCTGCGTTGCTCATTTTATTACAATATATTCCTTTGTCCGTTGTCTCGTATACTTGATACATAGGATTAGCTCTATAAGAATTAAACAGCTTTTCCTTTATGTACTGTAAGTATCTGACATGGTTCCATAATGACTTGCTGTACAGAGCTGTATTTTTAGACTCCTTTGTACTTTATGTAGCTCTCCTATTCTGTAGGTAAGTATTTGCATATAGGTCTAGTCTGCAGGAAAGTGCTTAGCTGTAAAATGCAAGATATGATCTGCAAAAACCCATTTAAAATGTCTGTATTGTTTGAGTGCATAGCTGAGCGTATTGTGGCTCCTAACTTTCTGTATATACATATATATACCAGCACGTAAACCGCTATATGATGGTATCTCACTTGGTCTTTGCAGGCCTCCGTCTGTGTGTATATTAAATGTCCTTGACCTCTCCACTTCCTATTTATGAAATAAGTGGGGGATTTAAATGATTTATATTCTGCATGACATTTTGTCTTGATACATTCATCTTGCATTAAAATTCAGATGACCTTTATGAACGTTACAACTGGAGGCTGTTGATCTAATTCATTTCAGGTCTAAAATATCTATATAGTTGGAAAGAGAAATTATAAATGCCTCAGTGCCTTCCCAGATCTTCCACCTTAGGTTCTGCTGCACAATGTGTCAGGTAAGCACAACCTAAGGAAGTAAATTTACCTGATATCCATGATGTTGTCCCTGTAAGGTTTGTGCTTATGTATGCCTTTGGACTGCATATTATGTTGTTGGTCAGGGAGGTGTCATCTAAAGTTGTTCTCTTTACCTTGTTTGCATTGCTTTTGACTGTCACAAGAAGTAGTTGTCTATGTAGTACAAGGACTTAGCAATGTCAGTGTTTCACCTGCCACACTTTTATTGCTTGTATTAACCATACAAAGGCGGATATATTATGTCATTATGCCAATTGCTGACTGTATTTTAATGAGCACAGTATGATCTTGTTTGTATTTTTTTTTTATGAAGATCATTTCTTTTTCACTTGCATAACTAAAACAAAATGTGCTGATATCGATAAAGTCCTGCTTATTTTGTACATTTTTAAAAAAAAGTTTCAAAATCCTGCCTTCATTTTCACACACAGTGCTGAAGATGCTGCAAATCATAGCTCTTATAATCAGTCCTGAGGTAGCCCCCACCCTTAAGGAGGAATTCCTTTCTGTGTATGCCATTGGTGATCCGATGAGCATGGACGTAGAAGGGCTCTCATAGAAGGTAACACTGTAATAATGCATAATAGTGCAGAATGTCTCATCACTATTGATGCTTTTTATTTTGAAAAATGATCTATTTTGCCCTCTTACAATATTACTGTCATACAGTAGTGTTCCTACCGCTGGCATTAATGTTCCTAGTGTCATTGATCTATACTTAAAATGAGCCTGATCTTTGTGACGTGTTGTATTTTGTTGATGTAGGACTAACTTATTTCTGTAGGGCACTTGTTTGCAGACCGGTAGACTGATTGTTTAAGCCTGTAACATGTATGAATGTTGATATGTCCAAGGAATATCCCGTGAACTCATTATTTTAGCAGATAGACTGGATTGTAGACCATAAATGCAATTTTTTTTTTTCTGTGAAAGTTTAGTTGATTATCAAGAAATCTCAGTTCGTAATTCTTGTGCTGTCTCTCTTGAATTGGTTTTTACTAGTCAAATGTTTGTTTCTAACTAGCCCATGCAGTATAAATAGAAATTAATGTCACATCTGTTTCTAGAGCTATTTTCAATGTTTTTTTTCACTCCATGAAATGCAGATGGCGCTAGTGTTAGGAAGTGTCAGGTTTACATCTGTACTTTATGAATTTCTGTAATTGTCCACAGTATAATGTATCCTGCACCTTTCAGTTCCTCACATTTGTAGGATTGCTGGTGAAATGGGCAGAAGTGGCATTTGAAGGGAGGGCAGGAGACATGTAATCTGGTACAGATGCATTCTCTCATCGTGGATTTGCAGCGCACGCAGCATGCAAATTGCAATAAACCTGTCTGGCGTAGATCATGCCATTGCGCTGTTCGCACCATGCAATCCTATGGTATCGTGTGTAAATGCCATGCACTTTGAAGGCTTACATGCTGCAGTGCGCTGAAAAAATCTGAAAAGACACATGCGTATTATCTGACATCTTTCATTTTCTAATTTGGTGTTAAGCCAGACTTGTCTGCTGGTGTCCTATGGGCTAGATCCTGCTCAATTAGCCATTATGTCCTCTGACCACCAGTCTTACAAAAGTAGAGAGTTGTCCAAATCTGTATTTACTGCTAGCTAATTAGCGACTGCAGATTCGTTATACAAATATCCCTGTTCCTAAAGTTTTTCATATTTATACTTATTTTTTTATTAACAAAGTAAAAAGCGATCCACCTGTTTGAAGTATTAACACTGGCAATCAGCATTTATATAAATGGCATAATTGCTTTCTTACTCCTTTCTAGGAAGCTTATACTGTAACTGTTCAGCATTTTTAGTGTAAAATCAGATCTTTCCATTGGGCAGATCTTTAATTGCTAGCTGTACTTCTGTCCAATAAATCTGTGTAATTTGCTCAAATCTCCATTCTGGAAGTATTTAAGTTACAAAAGTTTTAAATGATAAATTTGCACCAATGCAACTTCATAAATTTATCACCTATATGATCATTGCTATAAATTGACAATTATATGTAGTTTCTTTTTTTTTTTTTTTTGTTGTAAATTTACTAACCCGGTAAGGTATTTAGCTTTGCTGTGACCTGCTAATTATGAATGGCTCATATCAGTTGTGCAGTTCTCTTACTATATTGCCATATGTGCTGTCACGTAAACATACCCTACACATGAATGCATTTCTGTCTTATGTGAAATGTCCCCCCCAAGGAAGATACGGGTCCGTGTATAAAGAAGATTGGCCCCAGTATCTTTAAAATCCACTATCCTAGTCAGCAGTCGTATGGATTTGAGGTAAATTGAATGCTTTAATCTGTATTTAGTAGACACCGTTGTCTTAGGATCTGTGCTTTTAAATAAATTTATGTTGGATGCCACAACTGGTCTGCTGCTTATTTTCTGTAGGAACATAAATGAGGGAATGAGCGATCTGTACATGTAAAGTACCTCCCTAATGTGTCACTTCCTCCCTTAAGCTGTGTACACACAGTGAGATATAGGTTTTTTTCACTATATAGTCAAAACTAACTGAACATCAGTCTCATCAGTCTCATTCGATGCCAGTTCTATCCTAATGCGCGCTCCTGTTAAGTGTAAATCAAACTTAAATACTATGCTGGCAAGACTATATATAGTACAGGCCTGTACTATATAGTCCAAATTAGATGCATTTTGCTGTTCAATTCGATCCCAAGTAGATCCCCATCGAACAGCAAGCACAATCGCACCGTGTGAACACACCTTTAATAATGGACGTTTTTACTTTATTTTCTTGTATACAGAGTTCTCAAGACATCTGGTCCCAACTATTGGCTAGTGTAGAAATCAATGCAGGTGGTTTGTGTGATTGGCAGGCCCAGTGATCTTATGACAGATCCTCAGTAATATGGCAGCATTCAATGTTGCTTGTTTGTTTTTATAGAGCGGGGCATATTTGATTTTTTTTAATTTACTAACTTTTTGTAAAGAGATTGCTGCGGAAAATATTGGCGAGTGTTTTTATTTATTTTTTTTATTTTGTTTAAACTTCTAAATATTGAATAATGTTGTGAAGATTTTTTTTTTTATTTTTTTAAGACTTGTAATAAGTAGATGAAAATAATTTCTGAGTCAAGTCCAGGTCTGAGTAATATTCCAAAATAATAATTTCTGGTAAGCCAGTATTAAGAATGTTCCTGTGTATGAAATTCTAGAATCATCCTAAACTTTATATTTGCAAGATCCGGCGTATAAAAATCTGACCTTGAAGCTAAAACCATAGTACATTTTTTACATGCATTGACCTGTATTATCATTGCTATTGTGTCCAACATTGTACATAATAAAGAAACGTGAATAAATGATCCTCCTGGTGTGGTTTCCCTTATTGTGTGGTTTATACTGTGTGTATGTGTTCAGGTGTACAAGCTTTGGCTGCTAAACCTTTTACATTCCATAAAAATCATCTCCAAAGACCAAGGATAGACAAACTGTTTATTAGGAAATTGAGGTATTGAATTCTACTTGAAGTCAAACTTGAATGAAAATTCACCACAAATTCCTAACCCAAAATATTTATAATAGAAAAGACAAGTTGGTGACGGACATACAAAGGCAATTTATTATACTATATAAGACCCCGCTGTTTTTTCTCCAATGTGCACGGTTTCCTGTCCAGCATCTATTCTTAGCTGCAACAATGCATTGCCATGTAACAAGGCCAGTACTACAGGAATGGCAGATTAACGCAACAAAGCTTCTCATGTCCCACAAGAGGAAGGGGCAGCTGCGGGGACAGTCAGAAGGAAGTCCCCCCAGTAAAAGCAGGATGTTAATAGTCGTCAGCTAGAGCAAGGAAAGAGAACAGAATGAGAATAGGTTCTGTGGGTTAGACAACATGCAATGGATTCCTGAAGCGCTAGTTCTTACTTTCAATGCTGAGGATACAGCTGCTGGCTGCGGTTCCCCTGCTGTTCACTACTTTGCACATGTATTCTCCCTCGTCCTCTGGGAAGGTTTCGGGTAAGTATAGACAGTATGTTTCTCCTCTTTCGATATACTGATAATCTTCAGAGTCCTGCAGCATCTCCCCTTCAAACCACCAGGTCACTTCCGGTTTCGGCTCTCCGGAGATTTTAACTGTAAACCTCACTGGTTCACCATCCACTACAGACATGTTCTTTAAAGGTTTCTTAAACCAAGGTGCTCCAGAACGAGCGAGTTCTTCCTCTTCATATTGTGAGCTGTTGACACTGGCGGAGTCTTCCTCCTCCTCTTCTCTCTTCTGAAAGAACATGTAAAATTTAACCCAGTGCTTGAAGCAAATACATGCATTTCTCCTCCCTTTCACAAACTGACACTGCTGAGACCAGTCTGTAGCTCTTCACTGATGGATCACTGTGAGGAGCTGTGATCAGGAATTGCCCAGCCTGGCAACGATACCTCACAGTAATGCATCAGTGTGGACATGGAGAGAGTTGGCTAGATCAGGAGATGGATGAGTAAACTACTTGGAAAGATGAACCTACAAGGATCTGGAGATAAGAGCTTACTCGCACTGAGGGAGGAGGGGGGTGGGTTGCACCATCTATGGTTAGGGTGGTTGTGTGACTGGACTTCTGTTGGGCACTCTCCAGTGCCTGCTGCCTGTACTATGGTAAAGTGGTCCTTAGACGCAGTCCTCCAGGCACACCCAACGGTCCTGGTTTTATGGCTTTTCCAGCTTGCTTACTTCTGGTATAATTAAGCGAACAGGTAAAAATGGAGTCCCCCTGTGCATAAACCTGGATAGCCATATAACCAGGACTGTTGAGGACCACTACTGTGGAGGTAAGCAGCATTGTTTTTACTGATATACTGTAGAATAGTGGTTCCCAGCCGTTGACATTTTCCATGTCACCAGGCTAAATTACTTGTCATTTATATCCTGACCTTTAACTATTCCACCTGTGGATCTTTAATTTCTTTTGTCCTGGCCAATGTGAAATGTTTGGGATTCTTGTGGAACAAGGTTAGGAACGGCTGATACAGACGGTGGTATTCAATTGTTTTTCACCAATATCTCAGCTCCCCATCCCTGGGGGTGATGAGTGGAAATGTGCAAATGCTTGGCTAAACCTGACCATAATGAGCACCATATGTGCAAAAAAAATAATCAATTCATCCTTTAGATCTCCTGTCCATTTTAGATGGGATATTGGTCATGATATAACAATTTATTACCACTCCGTCTGTAATCACACAACCCTTAACTTCAATGCCATGTTTCTTCCACAACTGTGATGCTATATTTTCTCTGTTACTGCCTAGCCGTAACTCCACACCTGCAGACTAACCATTGCTCTAGTGCCTTGATGGCTAACCTTGACACTCCAGCTATTGAACTACACATCCCAGCATGCTCTGCTTCAGTTTTGCCTTTTGGCCATGCTAAATCTGATGCAGAGCATGTTGGTATGTGTAGTTCAACAGCTGGAGTGTCAGTTAGCCATCAAGGCACTAGTGCAGGCATGGCCACACAATGGCCCACCAGCTGTTGTGAAATTGCAAGTCCCAATATGCCTTGCAACAGTTCTGCTATTAGGGAATGCTACAACTATTGCAAGGCATGCTGGGATTTGTAGTTTCACATCAGCTGGAGGGTCACTGTTTGGACATGCCTGCACTAGTGCATAAACCTAAAGGTGCCCACACACTAGAAAGATCTGCGATCTTAAGATGTGCGCATAAATTAGTCTTAATCTTTTTTTTCTGTCCTGGACAAAAGATTTCAGGCAAGCGCACATCTTTACCAAAGATTTTTCTTGCGTTCCTACGGATCTTTTGTTAAATCTTCTGATCTTTTGTGCAGCACGTAAGATCATCAGTAAACATCGGACTATATTTTGGCTGATTTATCGGAAATCGGCCCAAAAATCGTTCTAGTGTGTGGGCACCTTTTAGGATGCCAGCAGTTCGTGTGCTGGTTTATTGACCAATGTTGGGATTCTAGTGTCTGCAGTCTTAACTGCGGTTATCTCAACCACCACAATATCTGCAATTTTAAGCCTGTTACTTGAAAGAAACAATATTGTATTATGCAAAACCCAGTTGTAACTGTTGTTGAAGGAAAAATTATCAAGTTTAACTGGTCATTTATACAGCTAAGAATGAATTTCCTTGATGTCCAGTTAGAGTTAATTATATTAACAGTAAGCTTAGTATTGACTCCAGGTGGCTACTCCCACTAGCATTCTTGAAATTATGCTAAACTAAACAAGGTGAAAATAGAGAGAGATCTATATATACCTACATAAATAGGAGTGCTACACAATTGGATGAATACACTATGCAATTTTGGGATGATTTCAGCACTTTAGGCCGATACTGGGTGAAATAGTTCCAAAATTGCAGGTGTGACATCTGGTTTGATGCGCGGTCCTGAGCGCATCGGACTGGATCAGGGAGGTCGGACGGTCAACACATAAGACCACGTCTGACCTCCCTGTATGCATATGCCTGCCCACCTGACAGGCATATGCATGCAGAGTGACCGGGGGAGCAGCGGGTCGGGCAGCAGGTCCCTGAGCGCTTAGCTGGCGAGTGCTGACCTGGCCGGGTGGTGTGAGCAGATATCGGGCAGTGCAGTGGCGGATATTTAGATTTTTAAAATACCTGTCAAATGACTGGCCGTTCTCTGATTGGCTCTTTTGACAGGTATTTTGAAAATAAAAAGTGCCAAATTGTATGTGAGCCTGCCGGGCGGCTCACAGGGGAATTGGGTCCGACTTGTCGGCCTAATGTATGGGGGGCCTTTAGTCAATATATTAGAAATTAAAAAAAAAAATATATATATATATATATATATATATATAGACAGGTAGTTTGGCGTGGCACTCGGAGAACTGACAGAATGAATGAATCACCACACGGTTTCCAACATCAACGTTTCATTTCTATCGAAATATCGTCAATTTCGATAGAAATGAAACGTTGATGTTGGAAACCGTGTGGTGATTCATTCATTCTGTCAGTTCTCCGAGTGCCACGCCAAACTACCTGTCTACATTCTGTCTGCATAAGACGGCAATGAAGGCACCGGAGCAAGATTAATTTATTCAAGCCAGTGCCGGGACACAAGCTAAATTATATATATATATATATATACACACTTCGAATACGTTAATATAAATAAAAACATACGTTACTTAGCACGGCGTCCCCGATTTTGATCGTATAGCATCGCATGCAATATAGCGGCATGCGATTTGATTTTTAATTGCACAAGAACACTGATGGGTGCTTACAATGTTAAATAAACACCCATTGTCAATGCCACCCCCACTATAAACACCAACCCAAAGCATGGCGTGCATAGTGGTACGCGTCCTCCGACCTTTTCATACCCCTACTATCCACGTCGGCGCGGAGTTGATTTTAGATAGTGTGGCGAGCCACCGATCCCAAAGCGTTTCGAGCGGACACGCATTACTGTACATGTATTCCCCGTCCCCTCGCGGGGCTCGCCACGCTTTGGGCTCATATTCCGCGTCCCCTTGCCACACTATCTAAAAACAAACCGACGTGGATAGTGAGGGTATGAAAAGGAGGACGCGTACCGCTGCGCTCGGCACGCTTCGGGTTGGCGTTGATAGTGGGGGTGCCATTGACAATGGGGGTGCATTTAACATTGTAAGTACCCATCAGGGTTGTACAATTAAAAATCGCATTGCATGCCATTTGCTGGCATGCAATGTTATGCGATATTTCATTGTACAAGCACTCCTGTTAAATTAACGGGAATATCGCATCGCACACCACAAAGTATGGTATGCGATGGGCGCCGTGATAGGAAATAAGTACCAATTATACATATATAGATTTATTTACAGTTTTCTTATATATCGTAGCAGATTCCGTTGCGCTTTACAATAGTAGACTGTGATAAAACAAACTGGGTAACAGACAGACTTGGTGGTAGGAGGGTCCTGCTGCAAGCTTACAACATTGCACTTTGCTGAATTAATGTTAAATTCAGATATAGTTAAGTCCTGGAAAATTTTTAGAGCTCCACCATTTTAATACAGTGTCAATTGCTTGTTGATATAGAGATTCTCACCCTTGTATTTTTGGGGTGAAAGGGAGATCCAAAATTGCGGAAAGAAATTCCAATTGCTGCTTAATGCTTTTGATGCAAAGTCCACCGGCAGCAGTGGGAGCTGGAACTCATGGACGGCTCCAGCTACACCCGCACGGCAGCAGTGGGAGCTGGAACTCATGGACGGCTCCAGCTACACCCGCACGGCAGCAGTGGGAGCTGGAACTCATGGACGGCTCCAGCTACACCCGCACGGCAGCAGTGGGAGCTGGAACTCATGGACGGCTCCAGCTACACCCGCACGGCAGCAGTGGGAGCTGGAACTCATGGACGGCTCCAGCTACACCCGCACGGCAGCAGTGGGAGCTGGAACTCATGGACGGCTCCAGCTACACCCGCACGGCAGTCGTCTCCTGACGAGCTGCCGCTGTTGGAATCAGCAGGGATCGGGCCGTCCGTCTGTCTGTCTGTCTCGTGATTGCAGGACACCGCAGCAGTGGGCACAAGCTTTTTTCCGGATCTCGGTATAGGCAGCAAACCAAATGGCCACAATCAGGGTTTGAACGGAGGGCTCGAATATAAAACAAACAGGGGAATTGGAATTAAAAGCCCCAGATTCTTAACGCGTTTCTCTGCAATATTTTTCCAGGACTTGGCTATATCTGAATTTAACATTAATTCAGCAGAAAGTGCAATCTATATATGTATAGTTGTATTTATAATAATTATAAGTGTGTATATATACATATATTTTTTATTTCTAATCTATTCTCTAATTAACAATACATTTTATAAATATTCATCCAATTGTGTGGCGCTCTCATATTTATGTATTCATCTTTATATATATATATCAAAGAAAAAAGTAGTACTAGCGCTGGTAAGACACCTCCCTCATAGAGCTTTTATTCACAGTAGTTGTACTGTTTGTAGAATTCGGTATCCGGACTATTGTTAGACAGCACTTACATAGACAGCCATTACATCGACACCATTAGTTCGACAGCTCAATAGGTCGACATGGTTTTAGGTCGACATGTCATTAGGTCGACAGCTCATTAGGTCGACATGTTTTTTAGGTCGACAGTGTCTATGTCGACAGTCAAAAGGTCGACATGGGTTTTTTCACTGTTTTTTGAGCCAACATGTGCCGACAGGCGGTATTTCATGCCCTACTATCCACTAGGGCGTGGTGGGAGAATAAAATAGTGTGCCGAGCGCAGCGAGGCACCGTGCCCGAAGCATTGCGAGCGATGCGAGGGGCTGCTGTACACTTCAAACTGTGTCCATGTCGACTGTGTCGACATTTCGGCCAAAAAACAGTGAAAAAACCCATGTCGACCTTTTGACTGTCGACATAGACACTGTCGACCTAAAAACATGTCGACATAATGAGCTGTCGACCTAATGAGCTGTCGACCTAATGACATGTCGACCTAAAACCATGTCGACCTATTGAGCTGTCGAACTAATGTCATTAGGTCGACAGCTCATTAGGTCGACAGAGCTGTCGACCTAATGACATGTCGACCTAATGGTATGTCGACCTATTGAGCTGTCGAACTAATGGTGTCGATGTAATGGCTGTCGATGTAAGTGCTGTCTAATATCCGTCCCAGACCCGTAGAATTCACGCCTCTGGCTTGTGCACAAATCCCCTATTTCTAGAGTGGCAGCTCCTCCCCTCTTGGTTCCTATTCCCAGGAACACAGTAGTTAAAATCTGAAAAAAAATTGAGATGGGCGCCTCCTTGTGCACTATATTAGAAATATCTAGATCCCTCCACCAATATAGTGAAAAGGATACCCGAAAAATGAAGGTGTACTGTCTGTAGTGGTCTTAAACCACTATATTATGAGCCTGATAGTAGAAATTCCCACGAGTGTCAGGAACCCTTGGTCATATTCCAGAGATATTTTTCTTGGACAGGTGGTTTTAAATTTCCCAGGACCTTGACCATATCCTTTAGTTTCTAACTTCCGGTAGAAATTTTGTAACTTTGCTTCAAAATCTCTTTATATGGTGCTGGTGCTCTTGCATTGGCACGTTGCGTACCTGTAGACTTGCTGCTGCAAGCTGAATATGGCTGCATGTGTCTTTGAGTCGAAATTTCTTCCGGAAGTTAGAATCTAAAGGATATGGTCAAGGTCCTGTGAAATTTAAAACCACCTGTCCAAGAAAAATATCTCTGGAATATGACCAAGGGTTCCTGACGGATTCAGTAGGAAATCCCGGCGGTCGGGATCCCGGCGTGCAAAATCCCGACGCCGGAATCCCGACAAGGGGGGGGACGTGGATCGCCCCCCCTTGCGGGCTCGCTGCGCTCGCCACGCAGCGGGCCCGGTGCCTCGCTACGCTCAGCACCCTAATTTATTCTCCCTCCAGGGGTGTCGTGGACACCCACGGAGGGAGAAACTGTCGGAATTTCAGCGGTCGGGATTCTGAACGCCGGGATTTAAACTGCATCCCGTTCCTGACACTCGTGGGAATTTCTACCATCAGGCTCATATAGTGGTTTAAGACCACTGCAGATGGTACACCTTCATTTTTGGGGTGTCCTTTTCACTGTATTGGTGGAGGGATCTAGATTTCTAATATACTGCACAAGGAGGCGCCAATCTCACATTTTTTTCAGATTCATCATTATATATATATATATATATATATATATATATATATATATATACACACAATGCAAGAGGGTCCGGCACTCCCCACTGGCTCCTGCTCCGCTAATGCACCTTGACCTGGGTGCCCGCTGTTCACTGGAATTCCAGTGCAGGTATGCAGTTCAATAAAGTAGTGTCACTCCAGGTACTGAAAAATATCCTTTTACTGCATAATGTCAGACATTTTTCAGTACCTGGAGTGATGCTACTTTATTGAACTGTATATATATATATATATATATATATATATATATATATATATATATATGTATACTCACCTTTTGTTGAAGGAAACTACCTTGCCCTTTAATTTTTTTTATTTTTTAAATTACAACTTTATATGTTAAATTGCCAACACCAACATTTGTAACAATATCAAGTCACAGCAAAAATATTTCTGTGATTGAAGGTTTCCAGATGAAATTAAATCTTTACTTGTTATGTTCAATTTTTAGACCAGAGAACTCACCCTCCAGTGTAATATACAGAAATTATACATTGAAATTGTCATCATAGTACAATCACAATATCAATTGACCACAGTGTAGATATATACTGAATTGCTAATAGTGATCTAATGCAGTTTGGAGGCATCTGCTTTAGAATTACAAACAATGTTTTACTTTGCATTTTTCACACCTTGGAATGCAGGGTAAAGAGGGTTCTGCAGCAGGATGGACATTGTTCATAACTTCCCTGGCCATCATCTAGATATAGTCTACTGAATCTCCATGTGGTAGATATGTTTACCACACAGTGATGATTATGCAGACTCTGGCTTGTTTCTTATGGGCCTCTATTTGCGTACTCACTTGGCTTTTGGTGACTAAGGTACGAATGATGTCCATTCTGCTGCAAGTTTTTCCCAAACTCTCTTTACCCAACAAGTTGCCTCCGCTTCAGTAGAGTGGGCTCTTGGAATCTCCAACATGTTGCGCAGATGAAGATGGTATTGTGATCCGTCCCCTATTAGCTTCTGCCTAACGCTCCCTGGCATACTTACCATAGAGATGCCAACAGTCAGGATTCCATCGCTGGCATTGTGAGCAACGTCTGACCATTGTTGGTATTCTGAATACAGGCATGCCAACGGCCGTATTCTAACCAGATCCTGTTTAGATGTTCTATTTTTTAGAAACTACTTGGGGTGTCACACATGGAGACAGACCGACATACCATCATAGGGAAAGTTTCTAATTTACCTGGCCGTCCTTAGAAGGGGACTAAACCATTGTAGACAATTTAGTAGAAGCTGAATGACGCTTGGTACCTTTTGTAATGCAGCATCTATTTCCTTCTGTTCAAACTGCATTCTCTGGAGTTTCTGTTCCTCGATTCTCCTCAGCTCCTCCTCTTCCCGTGCTTTTGCCATCTGTTCAAATCGGGCCTTCATATTGACCTTATGTGAGAATGGCGCGTGGCTCCTTACGGCTGGTCTCACGTCAACCTCATCATCCTGTAAAATTGTCCGCGGTTAGTACATTAGGTCATCTCTAAACAAAGCGATTCTCTAGTCATCATACAAGTATGCATGTCTAGTTTTACATAGTATTCAGATAATATGCCCCTAATACATTCGTATATTGACTGGCGGATAGCGACCAGTTTGTTAGCTGAGGTGGCCAAGCTAAGGCCAACTCTGCATAATATATATTATTATTATTAGCGGTGGGATGATTTAGGGGACATCAGTCTTTTTGTCTTGGCGCTGCGAGCTGGATTAGGCCTGGCAAGCTAGCCAGATTTTAATTTATTGATCTCTAAGAAAAAAGTAAATAGTTTTGTGTGAAGTGATAGTTTTTGCTGGAGTTTGGTATTCCTGGACTAACCAGACATGGTTCCCCCCCACTTCAGCGAGTCATCTCACCTCATGAAAATGTTCAGCTTCCCGCTCCTTCAGTTCCTCGTCCGTGGCCTTTCTCCTTAACCTCTCCTCCTCAACCTTCTTCTGGACTTCTTCTTCAGACAGCTTTCCAATCTTCTCAAATTTACTTTTCAAGTTTTTGGCCTGAATTGAGCCGGTCCTTTTCAGTTTGATGAGTTCTTCATACTCTCTACTTAAAACCTCATAGCTTTCGTTTATTTCCTCCTGTATAAAGAGAAGAAACGTTATTTAACATTTAAATAATGGGGTGATTTACATACACACCCAACAGTTCTACTTATCAGGTGTATGTATGGGAGTACTAAATTAGAGCTTTTAGTGTCCAGGTCAATCAATTTTAATGTCTGCTAAAAAAAATAATTGGGAACCACTCCCAAATTTTGTTATTTTGCAATTTCATCGCTATCATGCAAGCGCTTCGCTGTTTAGTGAACATTCGCATACCGGTAGCCCCCATCTGAGCAGCCTAGATGGACAACCAGACGCAGAGCCGTCATCTTTTGGGTCGCAGTGGCTGCTTGTAACGTCACAGCCAAATGGTCCAGACACGCCTACATTATCTGGACCACAACCCTACAACCCCAAGTCGTCACTCCCTGTCGTTCCTTAGACTGCACTTGCAATTTTTTCAATGCAACTGCATTTCTGGCGTGCATGCATGTGCAGATTAACAAAATTATTAAGATTAATAGAGATGAGCGGGTCGGTTTTACTCAGATCTCAAAGCAGGATCTCCAAAACATGTGACAGCCAATAGCCAATCGGAAAAATCTGAACTTGAGCTAATTTTGGCGATAAGAACCGAGTAAATCCGAACCACTTATCTCTGATTAATGATTTGCTAACCTGTGTGGCCTATTGAATTAGGCCCGTTCTACCAGTAATGTGTGTATTTTAAACCACCTTGATTTGAAAGGAACCTCTCCAAGTTGCAGATCACATGAATACATGAAGCAAGCTAGGCCCCCGTCGTGGTCCGTTACCTGGATTAGAGATTTATTTACATGGAAACATCGATAAGTGATATTAAATCTAATATCACCAAATTTACTTAGGAAGTTTTACCACTTTGTCCTGTGTGTATCTTTATAAGTTTTTCTTTGTTTTATTAACTTTAATCTTAACTTCCATCACAGACCAAAATCACGCCTGGCTATTACATTTCATGGACAATGACATGATGATCAGTCTGCTGGATATTTAAGTGGTTCTGGTACTTAAGGGGTGTACACACGTTTCGACAGGTCTTTGATTCGATTTTGCTTATAGAAGCAAAATCGAGATCGAGCAGTTTTTTAAGACGCTTTCGATCAGCATTCGATCCGCTCTCTATTGAAAAATAGCATGCGCAGGCATGGAAAAATCAAGTTAGGTCCAGTAAATCAAATGTGTACACCATGCCTTGAATGCACATCGAAGTCGATATAGATTTGCAAAAGTACAGATTGAATGGAAAGCAAAGGCCAAATCGAAAGATGGGGGAAATTGAAAGCAAATTGAACGACTTAGTGTTAAAGGGTATCCACAAAAGTCTTTACAAGAATCTAGATTCAGGGTAATGCAGATTGAGAGAGGTGACTTATTAACCCCTTCCCGACATTTGACGTATAAATACGTCATGGCCGGGATGTACTTCCCGACACATGACGTATATATACGTCATGACTTTAAAGTGCCACCGCGTCCAGAGACGCGGTGACAGAGGGATGATGTCTGCTGTCCCTGACAGCAGACATCCTCCCTCATTGCCCAGGGGGGGCAGCTATGCCCCCCGTCATGGGCGATCGCTGTGATTGGCTGTTCAAACATAAACAGCCAAAACCAGCGTTAAACTGCGTGTAGTGTAAAAATTAGACGCTGCTGCCCCCTAGTGTCCAAAAAAAATTAAAGGAGGTTAAAATAATGATTTTTTAATAAAGTATAGATATGGTCTTTGTTAGTTATTATTTTGAGTGGTATGATTATTTGTCTCACAAGCAGAAAATGTAACATTTTGCAAATAGCAAAATGTTCCATTTTTTTACGACGTTTTGGTATTTTTCACAAAAAAAAAAAAATTGTATCGACCAAAATTTACCACTAATTTAAAGTACAATGTGTCACGGGGAAACAATCTCAAAATCACTGGGATAAGTAAAAGCAAAAAAAAGTTATCCCCACTTAAGTGATACCTGTCAGATTTGAAAAAAAGGCCTCTGTTAGGAAGGCAAAAACAGGCTGTGTCGGGAAGGGGTAAAGGCCAAAAGTTCAGAGAAACAAGATGATGATAAACTTAAATGGGCCTTTATAAGTCAATTCAACTCGAGACGTAAAGAAATTGAAGGTGTCTTTATATCTAATTGGAAGCTCCTATTAAAAGATCCTATTATTGGTAATTTATTACCAGATGTACCGAAGTTTATATAGGAGAGAGCCATCCCTTCGTTAAAACCTTGTTAAAAGTTCATCTGAAACAGCGATGCGGAAGAGTACTAGAACCAATGGTTTTCATCGGTGCGACACATGTTTGATGTGTAAAACAGTAATAGCACAAACCAGAAAATTTACTGAGTTTACTATTAATGAGAAATCCTATAAAATAAAACAATTTATTACGTGCCATTCGAAAAACATAATTTATGTTTTGCAATGTGAGTGCGGACTGGCATATGTCGGAAAGACATCCCGACAGTTTCTATAACCTAAAGAATGGCCTTTTAACTCATACCGTATCTGCCCACTTCAAAGCTCATCATTATTCGAATCCGTGCAAATTAATACATTTTTGGGGAATTGAACAGATTACATCCAATTGGCGTTCAAGCGATATAGATATTAAATTGTCACAGACAGAAATGAGGTGGAGTCACCATTTGAGGAACCTGGTTCCACAGGGACTCAACGGTGAATTTGAATTAAAACCTTTATTTTACTAAACGAGGGTTGCAAATCTGTTCCTTTTCCCCCTTTTTTGTGATGATTATTTTTTATATATTTCTGTTTTTTATGAATTTATTCTATGTGTATATTCACATTTGTTTCATCTTTTTTAGACTACCATCGAATGGAATCGTCATATCAATTTGCGCTTGCGCAATTGAAACATTATTGGAATTAGTATTGAGATATATTTTTCTAATGTACTCATTCCTTATCAATTGCGATTGCGCACTTTGTGGAAAGGTTTAAAAAAAAAATGTTTTTGTATTTTATTGTGTATTTTACCAAGTATAAATTTTTGTGTATTACATCAGCAAAATGTCAGTGACACGCAAAAAGTATCTATGGCGGCATTCAATATGACTGCTGTAGTAAAGGTGGAACAGCTGTGACATACATGGCTGATTTCACTACATGCGTTCCAAAGGATGTAGCCGTGACACGCACGGCCATCTTGCTTCCAGTTTCTATAACCGGATATCCGCGGCGGATTTAGTACAAGTGTGCCTTATGGACTTTAAGGTATAAAACTGGACTAGTTATTCACTCTACTATACACTCCTGATGAAGGAACATCCGAAACGCGTTGAGTGTTACCAGGATACCATCATGCCCGTGTAAATCATAAATATAATTTCGTTGACCCGGTAACAGGTGTGTGCACACAAACAATAGAGCGTCTTTGGGGGTCCGCAAAATGGAGAAACAAGTGGCAACGTGGCACAGCACACCATCATTTGGATTCATACTTACAAGAGTTTATGTGGCGCAAATGTTTGGCAGCAGATAAGCCCTTTGAACGAATCTTACATGCCCTTACACTGCTGCCAAAGGCAGATTGACTGTTCTTTTACTCTTCTCATTTGTAAAGCTAGGTACACATATATACAATCGTCGGGCCGTTCTTCCAATCTGGGGGCAAACGGCCGTTCGATTGTATAGGTGTGTACGCTGTCCCAATTGCTTCTGTGCGATCGATAAACGGCCAAAAACGCTCTTGGCCGTCCAGGGTCGGTCGGTCGAAGGTTCTTTGCTGCTTAATATTTCATCCGTTAAGCTGGGTACACATATGTACAATTTCATTTTTCTTGCGACCGTTCGATCGACCGAATACACGTTCGGCCGTCCAAAACATACGACCGTTCTGCGCGTACACATATGTACAATTTTACTTGCGACGTCCAATGTACTCCCGTCCAAACAATCGCAAGAAGAAGTATATGAGAGACCCTGTAACCCTTTGCCTGCTGTTTTAACTAATGTGTGTTTAATGCCTCACTGCCCAACACTTTAGAGGCATCACTTTAAGACATTAATCAATGTTGAAATTTTAATAGTGTGTTATGGTGCCCTGCAAAGAGCTTCCAGCACACTCTATTAAAACTTCAACATTGATTAATGTCTTAAAGTGATGCCTCTAAAGTGTTGGGAAGTGAGGCATTAAACACACATTAGTTAAAACAGCAGGCAAAGGGTTACAGCAGGGGTGGCCAAACCTGTCCTCAAGATCTACCAACGGTGCATGTTTTCCAGGCAGCCTGTGGATCTATAGTAGGAATGAATGCAGCAGGTTTGAAAATGTGACAGTTAGTAATGACTACAGCTGTGCACCAGCTAGGTGACCTGGAAAACGTGGACCGTTGGTAGATCTCGAGGACCGGTTTGGCCACCCCTGGGTTACAGGGTCTCTCATAATGCAGCATACCACCGTGCTTTGTCAAACTGTCAAGCATATCGATCGAACATGCGTACACACTTCACTTTTGTTCCGATATGGAGCCGTCTTGTCGGATGAAATATTAAGCAGCAAAGAACCTTCGACCGACCGACCGACCGTGGACGGCCAAGAGCGTTTTTGGCCGTTTATCGATCGCACAGCAGCAATTGGGACAGCGTACACACCTATACAATCGAACGGCCGTTTGCCCCTAGATTGGAAGAACGGCCCTACGATTGTATATATGTGTACCTAGCTTTACTGTTCCTATCATTGTTATTCTCATTTTTCATTGTTCTTTTTGATTATTGCCATTATTGATTGTTATATGCTCTTTCATAATTAATTATTTTGCTAAATTAGACCAGTTATTCATTAACACACGTCGTCGTTACTGTGTCAGATGAATGATATCGCTGGTGTGAATGTGTCCAGAACACACCCCCATTATACACGTCATCCTGAAGCGTGGCGAGCGGCGGCGAAACGCGTCCTCTGACCTTTTCATACACCCACTACGTCGGCGTGGAGTTGATTTTATATAGTGTGGCACGCGGATTACTTTACATGTATTCCGCGGGGCTCGCTGCACTCGCCACACTATATAAAATCATTTCCACGCCGACGTGGATAGTAAAACAATGCCAGAGGTGCTTGCATCACATGTCATAGTAAGCACCCATCACATCTCATGGCATGGGTGTTTGTACAATGAAAATCGCATCGCATTTGGTGCCATGCGATCCTATGCGATATTTAATTGTATAAGCACTCCTGTGAAGCTAACATGGATATTGCATCGCACACAGCACTATACGCGATGCGATTTTCGTAAGCAGAATAGCCCACTAAGCTATTTGCTTAGTGGGCGCCGTGATAATACACAAGAATTGATATGTTTTATGCTGTTTTTATCGTCTACCTTTGTAAGTGAGGACGATTATTAAATATACTTTTAACTGAAGATAATTTGCACTATTTTTGTCTTCTATTGTACAACCTGTATCACATGTATTGTGAGAACAGGTGGTTATCGTTTAAGGCAGGGGTGTCCAAACTTTTTGCAACGAGGGCCAGATTTGGTGAAGTGTAAATGTGTGGGGGCCAACCATTTAGCCTGACATTCTTAATCATTAATCACATCGGAATGGTCCCCCACTCTGACCCCATTCACTCTATGTCCCCCAGCTTGCCCCTCTTTCACTGTATGTCCATTCATTGTATGTCCCCAAGCCTGACCCTCCTTCACTGTATGACTCCCATTCACTGTATGATCCCCATTCACTATGTACCCCACACTACCCCACTGTATGTCCCCAAGCCTGCCACTGCTCCCCCTTCTCAGAATGGTCATCACTGCCTCCTTTCACTGTATGTCACCCAGCCTGACCCTCCTTCACTGTATGTCCACCACTCTGCCCCCTATCTTCTCTGTATGTTTCCCAGCCCCTTGTGTGAGCCAGAGGTAGGAGAGGCAAAGCAGGCACTGCAAGGACAGGAGATACTTGGGCTCCCGGAGCAGGGTGATATACGATTGCAGAAGCAGGGGTAGGACGCCAAACACATCTGACTGTGGCGGCCGGCACCTCCTCACTGCAGCAGACAGCAAGGTAAAGGCGTGCTCGCCGGGGCCCCACCTTTTAGTGTCCTGTGCTGTGCTTCCCACATCTGATGTTCTGCCCAATTCCAGGCTGGAGGCTGCGGGCCGCTTGAAATGACAGCACGGGCCGCAATTGGCCCCCGGGCCTGACTTTGGACATGCCTGGTTTAAGGTCTTTAATCCTGTATATTGAGCGAATTCAGTGTCCATGCAGTGAAATACGGTGACTCTGATTTTATTTTAATTGCTTTACAAGGTTATATTGTGTTAAACACCTTCCTTGTTATCTATTAAATTGATGCGTGTAATGAAAAAAATATATATATACTTTTTTTTTTGCCTTAAGGTCTCCCAGAAGGTCCAGGGGATTTGTGGATTATGTGTAGAGCAGGTGCAAATCACATTCTTACATTTATAAAATGAATTTTTGAATACATCTATCTGTATCTTGCAAGATTCATATTGGACGAACTGATCTTTGAAGGTCCATACACACTGGGTGACTATGCCCAGCGTGCATGGATAGCGATGACCGCTGTCATTGCTGCGGGGAAAGCCACTCAGTGCATACACACTGAGCGGCTTCCCCCCTGCCTAGCCCCGACAGAGGGAGGGAGGACGGCGTTGCATAGTGGAGCGCTAGGCAAAGCCATCCTGAAAGCCGCTCATCTGCTGGTATAACCAGCAGATGGACGGCTTTCCTGGCGATGTTGTGGGAGCGCGCAGCAGCGCTCATCGCCGGGCCAGACACACTGGGCGGCTTTGAGCTGAATGCTGCCTGCTGTTTTGAGCGACTTTCAGCTCAAAGTCGCCCAGTGTGTATGGGCCTTTAGATGCTAAATCTCACTATGCATGCCTGTGTAGCCCGGCGTGTTCTCCTATGTATGGGAACATATTGGTTAGTAAATGTACCTCGCCCATTTCCTCTCGTAATTGCGCAAACTCCTGTTTTTCAAGTTCCAACTTCTGCTTCCTTTCTTCCTCTTTTAATCTTTTCTCTTCGTCCTTCTTCTGCTTGAGGCGCTCCTCGAAATTAATTTCCAGTTTGCCAGGTGCTAGAGACTCTTGAGAGGTGGTGTTGCTGAGTGGCAGGCCTTCTTCATCTGCTTCCTGATAGAGGGGTAACAGAGTTTTATTTTGGCTATGGCCCATACACAAAAGCAATCCTATAGACTATCCTACACATTGTAAGCATTTATTGCTGGATTTTACTTTGCAAAGCTGAATTTATGATGAAACAAGAACCAGTATTTCTTGGTCGACTTTATAACATACTTGCCTAATCTCATGGAAGATGTGAGAGACTACCAATTGTTTGAGTAGTTTTCCACACCCCCCTGTAAGAGTGGGATCTCTCCCACATCTAGATGGTGCCTGACAGAGCAATTCAAGCGTTGCTTAATTCAGTAGCAGATGGTTCCGGATTAAAGGGTCACTGGTGTCAAGATAAACCGTAAATAGGTCGACATGCTCAAAGTCGATGTTGACTAAAGGTCAACATATACAAAGGTCATCATGCAGTTTTCACATGTTTTTTTTTTTGTTTGACATTGTCTACACCTAAGCACATGGACCACAAAATAGTGTTGACTGATGACCTGGGGTGGTCAAACCGTTCCTGGAGATCTACCAACGGTCCACGTTTTCCAGATCACCTAGCTGGTGCACAGCTGTAGTCATTACTAACTGTCACATTTTCAAACCTGCTTCATTCATTCCTACTATAGATCCAAAGGTAGGTCTTGAGGACCGGTTTGGCCACCCCTGACCTAGACCATTGTCGACCTATCATCTGGATACTGTAGCAGGTGCTGACTTGTTACATCAGTTACAGATGTACTATGGTGTGAGAATGATTGTATATACAGTATGTCCTTGTTTAGTGCCATTATAAGAAATGTGTTTTTTTCCCTAGATTGAACCACCTCACGCCGGAACCACCTCACTTTGCTATATGTAGGTGCTTCATATATAATGCAGGAAATCACGCTAACAAACATTGACATGAACCATGCATTGTGCAGAGGCTGGGGTGCAGATTAATATGGGGTTTGATGTCTATAACATGCACATGCATAGTCGCACGGGTGAGAGAAGGCACCACGTGTAACAAGTGCACAATATCTTGGAGGCTTTGAGAATAAAATGTTGACATTTGCACGTTAAATCGTGGTGTGATGACCAGAAGAGGCCGTGCGTTCTAGATCTCCTCATTCCTTGTTAAATTAATTATACAAACTGGAAATGATGGATTAGACAGTGAACCTGGTGTAACATATCTTACTTTGCATGCGTCACTACAGTCCAGCTGAGAACACTCCATATCCTGATGAATATTATCTTGGTCTGGATTCTTAAAAACAATTTGGAAATATGAAGTTTGCACAATGAGACATTAACTGTTGCATCTTGGGGGTCGTGGTGGGGGATTAAGACCAATAAACAATTAGTTAAGACCAATAATCAGAAATACAAACAGCATTTTGCATCAGGCGGGATAACAATGATGCTGAAGTTCTGAGCAAGACATTGTTTTTCCAGTAAGTTTAATAAGTTCAAAAGCCGAACGTTATAATGCCCCCTATACTGAGAGTACAGGATCCTCCTCTATTAGACGTTACAACGTGACACTACTGGAAGAAGCATGGTCACTATGGAGTATATATAACATACGAAGGCACATTCATGAATTCTGGTGCAACAGACCATAATGATGTAACCCATGGCAACCTTGTGCATCAGATTTCATAGCTGTCCACCAAGTCCCATCTGTGATACAGCTGCACCAGGCATACCAGAGCTGTAATTAGACTTCCTTGTCTGATAGAGAATAGTGATATTCTTGTTATTACTCATTAATAATCTTATATGGTGTTCTGCCTCCATCCAATCAGCTCCTACTGTGATGTGTTTGAAAAACGGCAGTTGTGAGCTGATTGGTTGGGGCGCCATTTATAATGTGTAAGTCATAAGAACATCACTCGTTAAATCTGCCCAAATATTCTGTCAGAAACATTATCACTTTTTAAAATGATCAGACATAGAAGTATTCTAATAAACAGAAGAGCCTGTAAGAACATTCCCAAATATTATGTAATAATTCCCATACAGTGACCAGGGTTGGCTGTACCATAAGGCAGCTGCCTAGGGCACCGGGATCTGAGGAACGCTGCCTATCACAGAATATCAAAGGTTTCCTCTCTGGCCGGGCTTTCCCCATACATAAACTATCCTATGCTATCTGACGACCGCGCTAATGAACGAGATGCTAGATCCAAGCATCTGTCTCAGAACACAGGAGCTATCTCTAGGACAACCATAGTCACCTGTGACTCAATAGCGCAGAAACAGCTGTTTTTAGGATTGGGATCATTTGATGAATAGAACCTAAATTTTGGTTGCATTTTCCTACGGGATTACTGTCAGGAAGTCTGAGTGTAAGACAATATGTCACCCCCAACTATATATCAAATCAATTCTGTGAAACGCGTGAACCTTTTCTTTTCCATATATCTTTAGGAATGTTCTTAGCAGCTCATTTATATAATACAAGCTATATTCTAAAGGTGCCCATACAAGCACCGATCTCTGCGTGCGTTCTGGGCTAAAATAGCATTGCATCAGATTGCATGCCTTGTGCATGCGATGCGATGAAAAGCAAGTACAAAAAGTATGTGCAGCACATACTTTTTGTACTGTGCGATGAGTTGCCGCGGGAGCGCGCACCTCATAGCACAGATCGCACCGCCGGGATCGGTGCGTGTATGGGCACCTTAAGTGTAGAAGTGACAGACTTGAATAAAGGTGGATCGTAAGTCATGCAAAGCATCGCCGACTGTTCTGTATCAACAGGCCAATACAGACGTGCGCAGGTCACAGAATCAAGACTGAGAGGTCACAAAGCCACTCTACATGCAAATCAGCCAGATGCGTTATCGAGCAAACGCGCCAGTCACAAAAAAGTAAATCATACACTAGCATGGTGGCTTTTATCAACTCCTGGATTGAGTGTGCTGTATCAAGTCCTGTATAAGTGTATCAGGCATTGCTTACCGAAGACAGTCGCCATTGCAGGATTACTTTGGCCACAACTGCTGGCCTTATACCACTGACTGTGTCATACAACTGGCCAATCCCGCAGCAGGAATGGCTGGAGAATGACATTGACTGGATACCATTTGCAGATGGTCCTTATCAGCCTGGTTCCTGGTGACTCTGGGCCATACATATACGTACGGTGGCTTCCTGCCCAATTTGGCCACCCATGTGAGTGGGCAGAATGGACAGTTGTTGCCCAGTGACAGGATTGTGTGCGGCCCACAAGTTTTTCTGAGATTTTATCTAGACTAACAATATCATAGGAAACATAATAAACCGTTTTATTGTAGCCCTTCCCCCCCCCAAGCGAGTGAAGAAAGGTATTTCTACTATGGGAGTTGCGCATATGATTAGCATTAACGCTGTACCATGTGTTTCCTGGCCTCCGCAAACTGCTTCCTTTCCTCCTCCAGCCTCTTCCGTGCCTCTTCCTCAGCCCTCCGGTGTTCCACTTCTCGCCTTTGCTTTTCCAGTTCTTCAAAACTTAATTTCAGTTTCCCAGGTTGATTATTTTCCTTTGCTGCGTCCAGTACGCGTGGGTCCTCATCAGCCTCCTCCTCATTGGAAGCCTATATAGGAAAAGTAACATAACATTGTGTCACAAGACAGACACGTTGGAGCGTTTTGTTTAAAAATGTTTCTTACAAATCTTCCATCCATTCTGCATATTTTGTGTCACAGGTGTAAAGGGGTCAATTCGCGGAGTCTCAGATGTGAGAATGTATCTTTTACGGAGGCCCTGTGTCATACTTGCCTACTTTTGAAAACGAGTTTCAGGGAGATTATAGTTGGTAATAGAATTTTGCAAGCGCTCCCAATGAGGGGGCGTGTCATGCTCCACCCAAAGGGTGTGTCTAGTTCCATATATGGAGAGAATGTGAAAAGAGATTGTCAAAGAGGCATCTAGAATTGTGGATTTGTAATGCTATATCTTAGAGGAATCTTGTAAAATGACTTATCCAAATGTAGATGAGCCTCAAAGCAGTTAGTAAGAGATACTATAGTTGCTAAAGTGTTGGGAAATGGTGCAGATGATTCAATGTAAATGTATCTATCTCTCATTCCTTTATTCCCAAAAAATATAAAAATGTAATGTGGGCTAGGTGACACGAGGGAGATTGCTAGACTAATGAGGGAGAGAGGGAGATTACTGCTATGTCAGAGTCTCCCCAGAATGCAGGAGGGGGAGGTAACTGGTTAACAGTGTAATGTGGGCTAGGTGACATGAGGGAGATTGCTAGACTGATCAGGGAGAGAGGGAAATTGCTGCTACATTATGTCAGGGAGTCTCCCCAGAATGCAGGACCGGGAGGTAACTATGGTGTAACAGTGTAATGTGGGCTAGGTGACATGAGGGAGATTGCTAGACTAATCAGGGAGAGAGGGAGATTGCTGCTATGTCAGGGAGTCTCCTGCAGAATGCAGGAGGGGAGGTAACTATGATGTAACAGTGTAATGTGGGCTAGGTGACATGAGGAAGATTGCTAGACTAATGAGGGAGAGAGGGGGATTGCTGCTATATCAGGGAGTCTCCTGCAGAATGCAGGGAGGAGGTAAATATGATGTAACAGTGTAATGTGGGCTAGGTGACATTGGGAAGATTGCTAGACTAATGAGGGAGATTGCTGCTATATCAGGGAGTCTCCTGCATAATGCAGGAGGGGAGGCAACTATGCCCTGTGGTCTTGTATGGGCTGGAGGAGGTTCTTTCATGTGAAAATAACCTTCTCTTAAGGTGCATGCACACGGAGCAATTTTGTCTATGGCCAATTTTGACGATGTACGATTTCCCTTGTACTCTTCGGAGGCAAGCAGCAAAGATATGGACTATACACACTGTACAATATTGACTGTACGTTTTCTCTATGTACAATTTTGACTATATTGTACTATAGATTGTAAATTTTTTAATCAAAATTGTGCTGCCTGCACAGTCTATTCTTTCATGTGATACCGACCCCAACGGAGTGCGCATCGGCTGGGGCAGATTTATCAATGAGTGATCTTCTTCTTGTCACTTGTTGCGAACATAAATGGTGCTCCAGCCAATGGTCATTTTTCAAACAATTGACAGGAGCTGATTGGCTGGAACACTAGTTAATATTAGTAATGAGTGATAATAAGAATATCACATCTGCCCCATAATCTGTATAAATACTGCAGAGCTCAGGAGACTGCGCATGGAAATCATTAGCTAAGGGGACTTCTGTTCTATTTTTTTGGTTTATTTACAGAAGGTCACTGGGTTACCTGCTGAAAGTTAGTAAGTACAAGAAGTTTGTATTTTGTGTTATTACATAGCAGTAAACTCTTGCCTATGGAACACTAACATTCATACTCCACAGTACAAATACTGTATCGCAACTGTGACTGCAAAAGCCAATCAAAGACGATGATGTGCTGTGGGGTTTTGTGTCAGTCCCATTGTCTTCATAAAAGTGTAAACTTTCTAATTAAATTTGTTATTTGAACTGAATAATAAGGCAGACAGAATCCGAGCACCCAATAATTGATATGAAGAAAAACTGCTGACAAAAAAATAAATAAAAATAACACAATTCTAAATATAGATAACAAAAAAAATTGCTATACAGAGTCCTCAAAACAGCATCGCTACAGTTGCTATAAGCAGCGTGCCTTGGTACGCCGGGTCCGTGAGACTCTGCTAGCATTGGGTAATAAATACATAAATAATGGAATCCTGTTACTTCTAGCTGTAGAATCTGCATGGCATTGCCTTCCCCACTATCAGTTAAAGGGAATGTATGCAGAGTGGTGAGTAGTGGGAATGTAAAGCAAGTGCTACACTACCATGCTCTTCCTCGCTTCCGCAAACTGTTTTTTTTCTTCCGCTATCCTTCGTCTCGCTTCCTCCTCTGACCTCATCCTCTCCTCCTCTTTCCTCTGCCTCTCTAACTCCTCAAAGCTCAACTTCAGTTTGCCTGGGCGGAATTCCTCTTTGTGCATATTCCATCTCTCGTCTTCTTCATCCTCATTTACCTTGGAAAAACAGATGCCAAGATGTTAAGATGGTCTTCATTGTCTATGTAGCTTCTCGACAGAACCTTACAACTCCGAAATGCCAATATTAAAGGTTACATGCCATCAGATCAGAGGAGATGTTTAGAAAGGATAATAATGATCCATCTCTTGAGTGGTTAAAAGCTGAACTATGAATTCTAGCTCAGAGAATGGGACAGATATTTGCACCTCCTAAATATTCTTTGCTTAGTATAGAAATTAATAATAGTAAAACATAATTGACATTATTATGTTTTTGAAATCTATAGGGAGACCCCAAAACCGTTATTTTTTTTTACCACATGTTGCCTCGCTTCCTCAAAGGCGCGCCTCTCTTCCTCTAGCCGATTGCGAGCTTCCTCTTCAGCCTGCTTCTTCTGCAGCTCCTGCCTCTGTTTCTCTATCTCTTCAAAGGTTAGTTTTAGTTTCCCGGGAGTGACTTGTTCTTTGCTCTTCTTGTCTTGGGTCTCTGTCTCGTCCTTAGAAAACAAGATGTGCAGGCAGTGGCTTTTCATAACATTTCAAACATTAACATAAAAAATATATTCTTCTGACGTTGACAGACAGACTAACTGAAACATGGTCACCTCTAGGCCTTCAGATGGGCCTAAACATGGCAAACGCAGACAAAATAAAAAACAAGAACATTGTCTACTTCAGGTCTCTTGTCTCAGACATCCTTGGTTTGTGATGCTCTGGTGATGGGACCGTAATGTCCCCAGAGGTAGCAATGTCTCTTTGCACTCAAACCAGAACATCTAACATGGATAACCATCAAATAGACAACAGGTAGGAGACAGAAAAGACGTCAGCATCTAACCATTACCATTGCTGTAGAACGCCGCTTTGATTCTCGGAATGATTTCCTATGCTCGTCATATCTTCTCTTTTTCTCTTCTTCAAGTGTCTTCCTTTCTTGTTCTTCCCTTTCTTTCTCCAAATCTTCAAAGTTTACATTTATTTTCCCTGGAGACCTGATTGACTTTACTGGTGTGACCACCACCTCTACATCGTATGTTCCTTCCTGTTTGAAACAAACACTCTCCTTGGTTAGTTGAGCTTTTCTTAAAGTCTCAGCCAAAATGGAAGACCACCTGTTTAAACTCAATAATTCACCTCCAAGAAGAAAGAAGGTTAGTTTATAATAGAAGAAGAGTTATTACAGAACAAGTCTCCAGAGTACTAGAACAGCTTCATCAGAGAGATATGTTTCTAAACCACACAAATAGTTCCTGATAGACAGGATCTGCAACTTCTGAGGACTTTCTGAAGTCTATATTACAATGTTTGCTGTTAAGAGAGCTATGAAAAATTATTTTGTAGGTCCAAACACAAAGGAGCAGTGAACCTCGTCCAACATGATAGTAGCAGATTATGAGGGCAAGAAGGTAATGGGTAGTTTGGAAAGTTCTAGGTGTTCATTTTTACAATGAAATAAACAGATATAATGTGCATAGGAAAAAGTTAAATATCTTGGAATCTTTGGAAGGCATTAAATAATACTATACAGTTATGTTGCCGGTGTTTGGCAAAGTAATCATGATGAGGTGTTTGGCTTCTAAAGACCAGTTCATCTTCTCATGTGAAAGTAACAGATTAAAAACTTGCTGTCCAGTTTTTTTTTTTTTTGGTGTCGAACAATTATACCCAGCATGTTCTGCCAATGTCTGCTGTGGGATTTTCTTCTAAGTCTTCAAACACCTCTGAGATTGTTATAAGTGCATGTTTAGCCCTTTCCAATAATTGGTCAAGTTTTAGAAGAGATGGTATGACACTAAAAAGATAAAATAGTTCTTCAGTGAAGACCAGACCTCATGAAAACTCTTGAGTCGTTTAGAAAAGACGACAAAGAAGAATTTTCATCGCTGCATTGAGCCAGTGGGAGAGGATTTATTTGGGCCAAAAAAAAAAAAATGGTTTATATTCTTCTGTGAAGAAAAATGGGCTCTTGCTGATTCGTCAAGTGAGTATTAGTGAAGACGAGAAGAAGCAAAAAAGGAAAAATAAACAGGAATTCATTCAAAATGAAAAAAGATTTTTTGATTGAATAAATTTCTTTTTACCTCCATGTCCAAGTCACTTCCACCAGAGTTAATGTCCTCAATCTATTAAATGAGAATTTCAGATTACCAAACGCTCTTGCTTGCCTTATATGATCAAAAATAAATGCCTCAGTGCCTCACGAATATACCCTGGATAACCTCACAAGACCTCGGAAAACATCTATACATCGAAATGCCACAGGGTCATTACATGATGCCGGACTCTGCTGAAAACTCCTGAAAAGGAGGACGTTCTGTTGTAGCCTCCTTGTAGGGTGCCCTCCACACGCCTCGGTGATACATGTGTCTTCTGCATGCATATTAGCCACACTGGCTTATTTACCATAGCGCAACAATGGCAGCCCATGTATGTGTATATATACACACATACGTACATCATTAGATATTTCTCATTTTCTATTATGAACAGTAAGTCAGAAGAATGTCAGCTTTTACGTCTAGTGGTATCTATGACCAGGCTGTAACTAGGGTGGTGTGAAGTGTGCCACCAATTACTCAATCCCACTTGCGAATTCCTAGTCTTTAATCCTCACCATCACTTGGCCGTCCTATCTCCACCTAACGTTCCGAATCACTCCTTTACTTAATGTGCACATTTCAAAATACTGTCAGAATTTCCATACAGGAGCAAAATAGCTCCATGAGTAAGGTGTCTGACTGCAGTGCGGTTGTCATGGGTTTGAATCCTGCTTATGAGAGTGTTCTGAAATGTGTGCTATAAAGAAAGGGGGATGTGACTAGATATGAAGTGAGGTACAAGGAGGTTTTGGGGGTTGGTCGCACAAGACCTCTAGTCAAAGAGAGGTGGACCCCCTTATGCAAACATTTATTTTAGTAGTAATGTGATGCTGGGGGTGTGCTACCATAGGACATGGAAATTTGTATACAAAACAAGAGAGAGAAGATGTCCTGTGTTGGTGCACCAAACAAAGATAAAATTAAACTTTTATTATTTCTTAGTTAAGAACTGCGAGATAAAATGAAAACAGATAACAAAAACAAGGGTAGGGTTCACACAATTTTAAAACCAAGGTGGCAGGCAGATGTTGCAAGGATGTAGGGTTGTGTTTTTACTTGATGAATAGTGTGCGTCTGGTCTGTCCAGATCTTAGGTCTGGCAGATCAGTGGGCGTGTCTGAGCGGAGGTCAAGGTAACCTCTTATAGTAATCGCTTCAAACCCACGGTTTACAGTGCATATATATGGGATTAGTATCCTATGAAGGTCCCAAGGTCATTGGTGGAGATCCACTATCACTGAAGGTTTGTCAGAAGATCAGTGAGAGGATAGCTCTCAGGGAGGGTCCCTCCAAGTTTATAAACCCCTCTGATGGGTGCACTAAAACAGTTACAGATCACCCTGTCTGTATGTAGATCTGGCGTGAAAACGCTCAAGGATCAGTGCGGGTGTCTATGCACCCCAGGGTGTCATAGCTGCGACAATTCAGGTGGAGCCGCCTCCTAGAGTTTACACATATGCAACAGTCAACACCGTTGTGGGGGCTGTCATAATGTCTCGCTCTCTCCTGAATATGCTCCCACTGCTGCTATATAGTGCACCAGTTGCAGATCGCTCGGTGTGTATGGTCTCTAGCATGGAAAACGTTCCAGTGTAGGACCCAAGTGAATACACCACCGGTATGGCAGGCTGTGCCAAATCACTTGGAGCCGCCTCCAATGTGTTTGCATATACTGGGCAGTATGCGCAGGTTTAAGGACTATCGCAGCTTAAGGACAACACACAATCAAAATACATTAATATGAAAAGTAACAAAAATTGCACACATCTGCCTGCGCACCGCTAGCCGGCACGCGCTTCGCAGATAGTAGCTTCCTCAGGGCCATGCTAGAGACCATACACACCGAGCGATCTGCAACTGGTGCACTATATAGCAGCAGTGGGAGCATATTCAGGAGAGAGCGAGACATTATGACAGCCCCCACAACGGTGTTGACTGTTGCATATGTGTAAACTCTAGGAGGCGGCTCCACCTGAATTGTCGCAGCTATGACACCCTGGGGTGCATAGACACCCGCACTGATCCTTGAGTGTTTTCACGCCGGATCTACGTACAGACAGGGTGATCTGTAACTGTTTCAGTGCACCCATCAGAGGGGTTTATAAACTTGGAGGGACCCTCCCTGAGAGCTATCCTCTCACTGATCGTCTGACAAACCTTCAGTGATAGTGGATCTCCACCAATGACCTTGGGACCTTCATAGGATACTAATCCCATATATATGCACTGTAAACCGTGGGTTTGAAGCGATTACTATAAGAGGTTACCTTGACCTCCGCTCAGACACGCCCACTGATCTGCCAGACCTAAGATCTGGACAGACCAGACGCACACTATTTATCAAGTAAAAACACAACCCTACATCCTTGCAACATCTGCCTGCCACCTTGGTTTTAAAATTGTGTGAACCCTACCCTTGTTTTTGTTATCTGTTTTCATTTTATCTCGCAGTTCTTAACTAAGAAATAATAAAAGTTAAATTTTATCTTTGTTTGGTGCACCAACACAGGACATCTTCTCTCTCTTGTTTTGTATATAGATATGAAGTGATCATGCAACCAACCAAAAACATTTTGATAGGCTCTGTGGATTACCATGGTAATGTTAGTTACACTGGAGGATAGAGTTGGGAGTATAGATGAGTTGAAGAGTTCAGTCTTTGGTATTGCTACATTGAGATGCAACTTAAATGCATCAATCTAAATGTGCATATATATATATATACATATATATATATATATATATATATATATATATATATATATACACACAGAAGAATAAATAAATGGACACAGACCGGCAGGTTTACTGACGTTTCAGAGCCTACCGGCTCTTTTATCAAGGTGCATATGAGAACATATATACATATATATATGTGCAGCCAGATGGGAGCCCCTGGCTCATCTGAGCAGCGTCACATACCGCTTCAGCTTTCTTGGCCAGCTCCCGCTGAATTTTCCGTTTCTCCTTTAAGTCCTGCTCTTGCCTCCGCTTCCGCTCCTCCTCCATTCTTTTCCTCTCCTCGTCCTGTCTTTGCTTTTCCATCTCTGCAAATTTTCCCTTGACCGTTCCTGCAATATAAAATGACACAAGGCTTTGCTGCATTGCTGCTATGAAACATGAAAGTAAGTGGGAAAGGTATTATTTATCCAGCAGTCCCTATTCCAGGGTTTTATCCAGGGTGGCCACCAGGAAGGGGGCTGCAGGAACTCTAGACACAGGCCCAAGCAGTGAGGGGGCGCTTCCCTGGATTGGTGCCATGTTCCAAGCTCATTGCACTGCATAGGCAGGTGGCCATGGAGAAAGTGCTGGCAGCATCTTGAATTGGCACCCCAGCCACAAGCCAACTGCAGCTTGCGGACAGGCAGCCAATCAGGGGGCCCTGCCCATTTTATCAGTCCTGACCCCCCAAGTTTTGATGGCAGCCATACTTACTGACCGTATTATTGATATTATAAGCAGTAATCTATACAACAAGGGTGAATAAACTGTATAAGAGGAGCTGCTTACAAAACAGTGACATAATTATTGGCCTTCCAAATTGTAAATAATAATATAATATGCATATATATCAACGTATGGAATATTAAAATCGGTACTTGTTTCCTAGCACGGCCACACCGATTCTAATCGGGGGCATCGCAGGTAAAAAAATCAAATCGGTCGCATCGCATGCGTGCTAAAAAATCGCATGCGATGGTCCCGACGCGATGCCCCCGATTTCCCATAGGGAACAATGTTAAATGCCTCAATTTACCCAAATGAACAGGGAACAATGTTAAATGGTCCAGAAACCCCCAAAAACACCCCAGAACAGTGAAATGGCCCCCCAAAATTAGTTAACGCCACCCCACGATCAACGTGAACCCGAAGCGTGGCGAGCGCAGCGAGCCCGCGAGGGGCGGCGGTACGCGTCCTCTGACCTTTTCATACCCCCACTATCCACGTCGGCGTGGAGTTGAGAATAGAATAGTGTGGCGAGCCACCGAGCCCGAAGCGTGGTGAGCCCCGCGAGGGGACGCGGATACCTTCACAGTTATACGCGTCCCCTCGCGGGCTTCACAGGTGTCCGTGGCGACGCGTTTACCTGTGAAGCCCGCGAGGGGACGCGTTTACCTGTGAAGGTATCCGCGTCCCCTCGCGGGGCTCGCTGCGCTCGCCACGCTTCGGGCTCGGTGGCTCGCTGCGCTCGCCACACTATTCTATTCTCAACTCCACGCCGACGTGGATAGTGGGGGTATGAAAAGGTCGGAGGACGCGTACCGCCGCCCCTCGCGGGCTCGCTGCGCTCGCCACGCTTCGGGTTCACGTTGATCGTGGGGTGGCGTTAACTAATTTTGGGGGGCCATTTCACTGTTCAGGGCTGTTTTGGGGGGTTTCTGGACCATTTAACATTGTTCCCTGTTGATTTGGGTAAATTGAGCCATTTAACATTGTTCCCTATGGGAAATCGGGGGCATCGCGTCGGGACCATTTAATGCTTATTTAGCCGCATGCGACGCGACCGACCCGATTTTTTAACTTTTCAATGCATTTCAATGGGAAATCGGGTCCATCGCGTCGGGGGCCATCGCATACCACTATTAAGGGCACAAGGTCAATGCGATTGTGGCCGTGCTAGGAAACAAGTACCTTAAAATCTATACTTTTAAATTGGTCTATGGCTGAATTAGTGCTAATAATATATATATATATATATATATATATATATATATATATATACTGTATATGAACCTTTATAAATGATATCTTTTTTTCATACAGGAGGAACGTTTGGTGAGTTACCAGTAGGAGGCGCTAAAGTCACGTATTCCAGGCAAGTTCGTGCTGTTTGGTTTAGTGATGTGTGTTGTGGCTGATGTATCTCACTTACCAGAGAGCTTTGGGACAAATCCTTTGTCTACTTGTTTAGATTTATCCTCTTCTTCATCGTCCGAAGCCAGTAATTCTTTCATCTGGTGAAGTTAAACAGAGTACTAGTTATTGGGGCGTAGGCTGATGTTACACCCTCACAGGGTTCATACACCTGGAAGCTTTTAGCCATCAGTAAAATGATGACACACTACCGACACAAGTACACTACACTTAACATAAGCCACTTGTGGTAGAATATAAAGCTTCTTGCATAGATGGGCACTAATTAATTTTTAAATGCCATTTTTAGAAATAAAATCTATAGATAGATTACATTGCATTCTACTTCTATTTACATTGACACATACCACACACAGATATTTTGTCATGAATTGCGTAACTACCCCAAATTTACGTAAGCTTCCAAAAATGGATGCAATAGAGAAACGATGGACAGGATCTGGTTGGGTGCTGAAGGGAACATCACTGTTTTTTCCATTTTAGAAGCTTTCGTAAATTTACCCTTATGGGGGATATTCAATCCCGGCAGATATTTCCATTTCTTAGAAATATCTGGCGCTTTCGTGTAGAACAGATCGAACTTGCATTTAATTTATTCAATATTCTTTGTTTTCCTGACTTTTGGTAAGATTCCAAAAGTAAAAAAAAAGATGTGGATTGGCAAAGAGCTTTCACGTAGAAACGGGAGCTAATTTGCAAATTTAGGTGCCTTTTCCGCAAATGAAGATTCAGCTTTTCAAAGAGCTAAATCTGCAGCGGGGAGTCCCAGACGAAAACATCCGGGATTGAATAGGTCCTTGATAATATTTGTAAATGTTCCAATGTATAGATGCACAGTGTCTTCTAGGCACTGCAATAAGGAATGACTCCAGTTGCTACAATAATAAGTGTGAGTTGCAGTAATCCCTATTTTAGTTTTACTCCCGTCTTGCACGGAACCAGAGAGATTCTTAAAATCTGGCACGTGTTACAGACATCAGCAGAATAAGGAGAGACCGTACACTGTAATAACTGTAATTAAATTTGACACTTTCTCTTCATCCCTTAGGGCTTAAGATTCTGCCAATATGTTAGCTGCTACTCACTTTCCACTCACTTTCCTCACAGCGGCGTAATTGCCAAAATAAAGAGTCGCTGCACTTTTCACCTCAACTACAAAACTGATCTACATCCAGAAAGGTTCCCGTCCTCTGGGAGATTTTCTGGAGGACTCAGTCTATACTGAGTATAAACCTGCACAGAAATGCAGAAATCCAGTGAGTAGCTCCAGCAAAGCATGACATCTATACTATATCTTACAGGCTCGATAGACCAAGCATTAGATTACTCATAGGACCAGATCAATCAATAGCCAGAGCATTAGATTACTCGCAGGACCAGATCAATCAATAGCCAGAGCATTAGATTACTCACAGGACCAGATCAACCAATAGCCGGAGCATTAGATTACTCATAGGACCAGATCAATCAATAGCCAGAGCATTAGATTACTCACAGGACCAGATCAATCAATAGCCAGAGCACTAAATTACTTGCAGGACCAGATCTGTCTATAGCCGGAGCATTAGATTACTCGCAGGACCAGATCAATCAATAGCCAGAGCACTAAATTACTCGCAGGACCAGATCTGTCTATAGCCGGAGCATTAGATTACTCGCAGGACCAGATCAGTCTATAGCCGGAGCATTAGATTACTCGCAGGACCAGATCAGTCTACAGCCGGAGCATTAGATCACTCGCAGGACCAGATCAATCAATAGCCGGAGCATTAGATTACTCGCAGGACCAGATCAGTCTATAGCCGGAGCATTAGATTACTCGCAGGACCAGATCAGTCTATAGCCGGAGCATTAGATTACTCGCAGGACCAGTTCAGTCTATAGCCGGAGCATTAGATTACTCGCAGGACCAGATCCGTCTATAGCCGGGGCATTAGATTACCCGCAGGACCAGATCAGTCTATAGCCGGAGCATTAGATTACTCGCAGGACCAGATCAGTCTATAGCCGGAGCACTAGATCACTCGCAGGATCAGATCAGTCTATAGCCGGAGCATTAGATTACTCGCAGGACTAGATCAGTCTATAGCTGGAGCATTAGATTACTCGCAGGACCAGATCAGTCTATAGCCGGAGCATTAGATTACTCGCAGGACTAGATCAGTCTATAGCTGGAGCATTAGATTACTCGCAGGACCAGATCAGTCTATAGCCGGAGCATTAGATTACTCGCAGGACCAGATCAGTCTATAGCCGGAGCATTAGATAACTCGCAGGACCAGATCAGTCTATAGCCGGAGCATTAGATTACTCGCAGGACCAGATCAGTCTATAGCCGGAGCATTAGATCACTCGCAGGACCAGATCAGTCTACAGCCGGAGCATTAGATTACTCGCAGGACCAGATCAGTCTATAGCCGGAGCATTAGATTACTCGCAGGACCTGATCAGTCTATAGCCGGAGCATTAGATCACTCGCAGGACCAGATCAGTCTACAGCCGGAGCATTAGATTACTCGCAGGACCAGATCAGTCTATAGCCAGAGCATTAGATTACTCGCAGGACCTGATCAGTCTATAGCCGGAGCATTAGATTACTCGCAGGACCAGATCAGTCTATAGCCGGAGCATTAGATTACTCGCAGGACCAGATCAGTCTATAGCCGGAGCATTAGATTACTCGCAGGACCAGATCAGTCTATAGCCGGAGCATTAGATTACTCGCAGGACCAGATCAGTCTATAGCCGGAGCATTAGATAACTCGCAGGACCAGATCAGTTTACAGCCGGAGCATTAGATTACTCGCAGGACCAGATCAGTCTATAGCCGGAGTATTAGATTATTCGCAGGCAGTAATGAGTACACCTGTGCGCAAGCTAGAATGTCTGGGAAAACATGACCTGCTAGGGTTCCTGAGGACTGGACTTGGGGACCGCTGGCAGAGCACCTTCACAGAGATACAGGTGCAGCCAGGCATCGCAGCATCTGTACACAGACTTGTAACTAGTAAGAGCATTACAGAGATCACAGCACAGTCTGCAGAGACCAGGGACCCTGGCATCCAGAGCAATTCCTATACATGTAACGCAGCACACTGTAACACCCTGCATACATCAGCTAGTGTAATTAGAACAGGTAAGACAGCCTACAGCCACATGGATGTACCCCATTAAATAAAACTATTATTCTAGGTGTAGCGGTAGTAAAGTGTAACCCTCATCAAACAGTAGTATGCTGGGAAATCATATCTTAAGTCTTATACACTAACGAAGCCACAAATCTACAAACACAGTAACAGCAGGTGAGGGACAGTGTGCAGAGCAATTTGGCCCAGCAATGGCGCTCTGGCCTCCCATGTATGGAGCAGGGAACTGGGGCAGGCCTGGATGTGGCACATGCCCAATAAAGGCAGGGGATTAGGTGGCCTTAGTAACGACCGCACCCCCTGCTATTCAGCCGATTGGACGAGGGCTAGTGTTGTGTAACCACATGATAACAAATGAGCACAGCATAATTACAGCAACAGTACAATGAGACCACAGCAGGACAGAGAACCTCTTGCTTCCGTTTGTTCCAGATCCTCTCCCTATTATATTGCTCTTTCCTCCTCTGCTGCTCGTCCGTGCTCCTCCTCTGGCTCCGCTCTTCTCTGGCCTTCTGCATGGCTTCAAACTTATTCATGACATCTCCCTTGTCCAGCTTGGGGACATAGCATTTTTGGACAGGTTTACTTGTAGAAAGGAGAATCTTGAGAAAAGAAGAGAAACAGGAAAGACAGAAGAGCAAGATGGACATTAGGGAAGGAGAGCTGGATAGGAAAAGGCGCGAAGAGAAAAGAGCTGAGGACGTACAGGGACACCTAGTATTGGTACAGTTACTGCAACAACATTTCCCGTTACAGCTCTCTCCCCCCCCCCCCTATCTCTCTCTCTCTCTCCCCCCCCCCCTCCCCCTCTCTCTCTTTGTTATAAAGGTAACCCTTGCTTTTCTCTCATTTGGGAAGATTTACCATAGCTTGGAGAAAGATAAAGTAACAGCCACCAGCTCCTAGCTGCCGTGTTACAGGCAATGACAGCTAAGAGCTGGTTGGCTGGTACCTTATCATTCACATCAGTCCCTGTCCCACAGGAGCTTACAGTCTAATTCCCTACCACATGGATGTAGAATCACCCACACACACACACACACACACACACACACTTGGGTCAATGTCTTTCAGGGTATCGGGATGAGAATTGAACAATGTATTGGGTCGACAGTCAATAGGTCGGCAGCTACATGGCAATGGTCAACACATTCTTGGGGTTTTCCAAACATGATTTACTATCCCCTTGGCATCTAATGGAAATAGTTACCTGCAGCCACCAAAGCAGACTGGCCACCTTGCCCGGAGCACGCCGAGCGATGCGAGTCTGCAATGGGATCTGTCTGATAGATCAACAGTCAATAATTGGACACCACGTGGTCGACTTTGACAAGGTGGACACCAGCAAACGTGACAATAGTAGACACGTGAAAAGGTCGACACCAATTTTTCCCCATTTTTTTTATGTGTTCACACTTTATCATCCACATGGACTCGGAGTAGGAATGAGAATGAGTGGCAAGCATGGCGAGCGGAGAGAGCCATCTGAGGGAACGCAGTATACTCACTGGGGGTCCATGTTACCAGATCTACAAATTAAATTGATAACCCCAAAAAAACATGTAAGACCCATGTCAACCTTTTCATATGTTGGCTATTTATTTGTCGGCTGTTACTATGGTGATATTTTTAACCTTGTTGACCTTAACCACTATTGGCTGTTCATCTGTCGACTTTTTGTACCTTTTGACCATCTGGTGTTGACCAATTAAATGTCAACCAAAACAAAGCCAGTTAACCTTCCAGTATGTTCTTTGAACATTGGAGGAAACCAAAACACTTCTGGGACATGTACAGAGGCACAGACTATGACAAACCATCATGGGTGCAGGCAGGGGGACACCTCCCCTGCTTACTTCTGTGGAGTGCTGACATGGTTGTACCCAGTTTGTTACTTTAGTTCAGTCACAGCGGCTACCGGTAACAGATCTGCCCCCACAGTGTATCACAGAAGTAATTATTAGGACCCTCTGCTAGACCCTTCCCCCTGCTACGGGAGAACTGCAGCCGCCATACAGTCATCTGTAACCCAACACTGTATATGTATTCCCTGTAACCTTACCAGGATGAAGGGGCCACTATTAGCGCAATCAGAGTGTGACCAGCAACTCGTGTAAGCATGACATTAGGGTATCCAGAATGTGGCTCGCGGAATGCTACAATATCACCAGTGCAGTAATCAGGACCTTAGATAACAAAGTAATAAATAAACCCTCCTTCTTCTTAGAATGTAAATCAGGGAATAGAATACGGTATCTTCTGGCAGCCCCTGGGTGCAGATATAGGGTTAGCAATCCAGCCAGAGATTAATATTCCAAGTGGAGTAGTTCTGTGTTCTACAGGGAGTAGAGTTACCAGCAGACGTCGTGCAGGGATATAGAAACCTCTCAGATATCATGTTCCGCTATATGGCACCTACCCCCGTGCCCAATGGGCTGCAGTGTAGCTGGGCCTCTGGCAGATTTTTATCATTTATTTATTAACAGTTTCTTATACGGGGCACACATATTCCGCAGCGCTGTACAGAGATTATTATTACCAGTTATTATATAGCGCACACATATTCCGCAGCGCTGTACAGAGACTTATCACCAGTTATTATATAGCGCACACATATTCCTCAGCGCTGTACAGAGATTATTATTACCAGTTATTATATAGCGCACACATATTCCGCAGCGCTGTACAGAGACTTATCACCAGTTATTATATAGCGCACACATATTCCTCAGCGCTGTACAGAGACTATTATTACCAGTTATTATATAGCGCACACATATTCCGCATCGCTGTACAGAGATTATTATTACCAGTTATTATATAGCGCACACATATTCCGCAGCGCTGTACAGAGACTTATCACCAGTTATTATATAGCGCACACATATTCCTCAGCGCTGTACAGAGACTATTATTACCAGTTATTATATAGCGCACACATATTCCGCATCGCTGTACAGAGAATATTATTACCAGTTATTTATATAGCGCACACATATTCCTCAGCGCTGTACAGAGATTATTATTACCAGTTATTATATAGCGCACACATATTCCGCAGCGCTGTACAGAGATTATTATTACCAGTTATTATATAGCGCACACATATTCCGCAGCGCTGTACAGAGACTTATCACCAGTTATTATATAGCGCACACATATTCCTCAGCGCTGTACAGAGATTATTATTACCAGTTATTATATAGCGCACACATATTCCGCAGCGCTGTACAGAGACTTATCACCAGTTATTATATAGCGCACACATATTCCTCAGCGCTGTACAGAGACTATTATTACCAGTTATTATATAGCGCACACATATTCCGCATCGCTGTACAGAGAATATTATTACCAGTTATTATATAGCGCACACATATTCCGCAGCGCTGTACAGAGATTATTATTACCAGTTATTATATAGCGCACACATATTCCGCAGCGCTGTACAGAGAATATTATTACCAGTTATTATATAGCGCACACATATTCCGCAGCGCTGTACAGAGACTATTACCAGTTATTATATAGCGCACACATATTCCACAGCGCTGTACAGAGACTATTATTACCAGTTATTATATAGCGCACACATATTCCTCAGCGCTGTACAGAGACTATTATTACCAGTTATTATATAGCGCACACATATTCCGCATCGCTGTACAGAGAATATTATTACCAGTTATTATATAGCGCACACATATTCCGCAGCGCTGTACAGAGATTATTATTACCAGTTATTATATAGCGCACACATATTCCGCAGCGCTGTACAGAGAATATTATTACCAGTTATTATATAGCGCACACATATTCCGCAGCGCTGTACAGAGACTATTACCAGTTATTATATAGCGCACACATATTCCACAGCGCTGTACAGAGACTATTATTACCAGTTATTATATAGCGCACACATATTCCGCAGCGCTGTATAGAGATTATTATTACTAGTTATTATATAGCGCACACATATTCCGCAGCGCTGTACAGAGACTATTATTACCAGTTATTATATAGCGCACACATATTCCGCAGCGCTGTACAGAGATTATTATTACCAGTTATTATATAGCGCACACATATTCCGCAGCGCTGTACAGAGACTTATCACCAGTTATTATATAGCGCACACATATTCCTCAGCGCTGTACAGAGAATATTATTACCAGTTATTATATAGCGCACACATATTCTGCAGCGCTGTACAGAGATTATTATTACCAGTTATTATATAGCGCACACATATTCCGCAGCGCTGTACAGAGACTATTACCAGTTATTATATAGCGCACACATATTCCGCAGCGCTGTACAGAGAGTATTATTACCAGTTATTATATAGCGCACACATATTCCGCAGCGCTGTACAGAGATTATTATTACTAGTTATTATATAGCGCACACATATTCCGCAGCGCTGTACAGAGACTATTATTACCAGTTATTATATAGCGCACACATATTCCGCAGCGCTGTACAGAGATTATTATTACCAGTAATTATATAGTGCACACATATTCCACAGCGCTGTACAGAGAATATTACCAGTTATTTATATAGCGCACACATATTCTGCAGCGCTGTACAGAGATTATTATTACCAGTTATTATATAGCGCACACATATTCCACATCGCTGTACAGAGAATATTACTACCAGTTATTATATAGCGCACACATATTCCACAGCGCTGTACAGAGAATATTACTACCAGTTATTATATAGCGCACACATATTCCGCAGCGCTGTACAGAGAATATTATTACCAGTTATTATATAGCGCACACATATTCCACAGCGCTGTACAGAGAATATTACTACCAGTTATTATATAGCGCACACATATTCCACAGCGCTGTACAGAGAATATTACTACCAGTTATTATATAGCGCACACATATTCCACAGCGCTGTACAGAGACTATTACCAGTTATTATATAGCGCACACATATTCCACAGCGCTGTACATAGACTATTACCAGTTATTATATAGCGCACACATATTTCCCAGCGCTGTACAGAGACTATTATTACCAGTTATTATATAGCGCACACATATTCTGCAGCGCTGTACAGAGATTATTATTACCAGTTATTATATAGCGCACACATATTCCGCAGCGCTGTACAGAGAATATTATTACCAGTTATTATATAGCGCACACATATTCCACAGCGCTGTACAGAGAATATTACTACCAGTTATTATATAGCGCACACATATTCCACAGCGCTGTACAGAGAATATTACTACCAGTTATTATATAGCGCACACATATTCCACAGCGCTGTACAGAGATTATTATTACCAGTTATTATATAGTGCACACATATTCCGCAGCGCTGTACAGAGACTATTATTACCAGTTATTATATAGTGCACACATATTCCGCAGCGCTGTACAGAGAATATTACTACCAGTTATTATATAGCGCACACATGTTCCGCAGCGCTGTAAAGAGAATATTACTACCAGTTATTATATAGCGCACACATATTCCGCAGCGCTGTACAGAGACTATTATTACCAGTTATTATATAGCACACACATATTCCGCAGCGCTGTACAGAGAATATTATTACCAGTTATTATATAGAGCACACATGTTCCGCAGCGCTGTAAAGAGAATATTACTACCAGTTATTATATAGCGCACACATATTCCACAGCGCTGTACAGAGTATAGTTGAACACTCGCATCAGTCCCTGTCCCATTGGAGCTTACAATCTATATTCCCTACCCCATGTACACGCACACACAGACATTCTAAGGTTTTTTGTTGTTGTTGGGAGCCAATTACCCTACCAGTATATTTTTTGATTGTGGAAGGAAACTGGAGTACCCGGAGGAAACCCACGCAAGCACGGGGAGAATAAACAAACCCCACACAGTTAGAGCCATGGTGGGTATTGAACCCATGACCTCAGCACTGTGAGGCAGTAATGCTAACCATTACACCCTCCATACTGCCCCGTATATATAACACATGGTGGGGATAGAACCCATGACCTCAGCGCTGTGAGGCAGTAATGCTAACCATTACACCACCCGTACTGCCCCGTATATATAACACATGGTGGGAATAGAACCCATGACCTCAGCGCCGTGAGGCAGTAATGCTAACCATTACACCGTCCGTACTGCCCCGTATATATAACACATGGTGGGATTTGAACCCATGACCTCAGTGCTGTGAGGCAGTAATGCCAACCATTACACCATCCGTACTGCCCCGTATATATATAACACATGGTGGAATAGAACCCATGACCTTAGCGCTGTGAGGCAGTAATGCTAACCATTACACCGTCCGTACTGCCCTATATATAACACATGGTGGGGATAGAACCCATGACCTCAGTGCTGTGAGGCAGTAATGTAACCATTACACCATCCGTACTGCCCCGTATATATATAACACATGGTGGAATAGAACCCATGACCTTAGCGCTGTGAGGCAGTAATGCTAACCATTACACCATCCGTACTGCCCCGTATATATAAAACATGGTGAGGATAGAACCCATGACCTCAGTGCTGTGAGGCAGTAATGCTAACCATTACACCATCCGTACTGCCCCGTATATATAAAACATGTTGAGGATAGAACCCATGACCTCAGCGCTGTGAGGCAGTAATGCTAACCATTACACCATCCGTACTGCCCCGTATATATATAACACATGGGCCCTTATTCAGATCGGCACGGTACGGCCCGCGTGCGGCCGTACCGCCGATGTTTGTGGTCTGCACATGCGCAGAGGTCATTCTGCGCATGTGCAGCCCCCTTCGCCGCAGACGGATTTCGTCCGCCGCAAAGGGGGCGTATAGGGGCGTGAGGGGCTTCAGCCCCTCATTTCCCTATGTGTACGCCCCGCGTTTCATGGGCGTTCCCATGAAAACGCGGGGCGTATGCATGGTAATGAGGGCATGACGCCCTCATTACCATGACATGGGGGCGGAAAGCTGACGTCGCCGGATGTCAGCTTTCAGCCCCCTTACAAGCTCCCACACGGACGATTGTCCGTGTGGTCTGAGCTTGCGGGAGCTGCCGCGGCGTGCGGGCCTGCCTTCGATGGTCGTCGACCATCGAAGGCAGGGGGCAGCTCCCACCATGGTGGAGGCGTAGCCTCCACCATTTTTGTGCGGATCGCCAGCCGTCCGTGTACGGACGGCCGTGGCGATCCGTCCGGTGGGCGGCCCTTGGTTTGTGCGGTCGGAGCCCCGTGTGCGGCTCTGACCGCACCAACCAGAATAAGGGCCATGGTGAGGATAGAACCCATGACCTTAGTGCTGTGAGGCAGTAATGTAACCATTACACCATCCGTACTGCCCTATATATAACACATGGTGGGGATAGAACCCATGACCTCAGTGCTGTGAGGCAGTAATGTAACCATTACACCATCCGTACTGCCCCGTATATATATAACACATGGTGGAATAGAACCCATGACCTTAGCGCTGTGAGGCAGTAATGCTAACCATTACACCATCCGTACTGCCCCGTATATATAAAACATGGTGAGGATAGAACCCATGACCTCAGTGCTGTGAGGCAGTAATGCTAACCATTACACCATCCGTACTGCCCCGTATATATAAAACATGTTGAGGATAGAACCCATGACCTCAGCGCTGTGAGGCAGTAATGCTAACCATTACACCATCCGTACTGCCCCGTATATATATAACACATGGTGAGGATAGAACCCATGACCTTAGTGCTGTGAGGCAGTAATGTAACCATTACACCATCCGTACTGCCCCGTATATATAACACATGGTGGAGATAGAACCCATGACCTCAGCGCTGTGAGGCAGTAATGTAACCATTACACCGTCCGTACTGCCCCGTATATATAACACATGGTGAGGATAGAACCCATGACCTCAGTGCTGTGAGGCAGTAATGCTAACCATTACACCATCCGTGCTGCCCCAATACACACATGTTCCATATGAGCACCTCGCTGTTTGGAACTAGAGCAGAGCAGCAAGGCATCATTAGCAAGGTTGGACTACATACACATAAAATGACTTTGTTGTAACCTTGTATATGTGTGTGTGGAAGAGTGTGGTACACTTACAGTAGTTGTGTAACTCCCGGAGACATTGGAGGTATAGACCACTGGCCTCCAGCTGTTAGGAGGGCAACAAGAAAGAAATATGGAGGGCACACTGGTGAACTAGGACAGATCTCTCTCCACTCATGTCATAGTGAGTTGTTGCTGACTGCTTTTGTCTCACCAGCCACTGACCTCACTACATGTGATGTTAAGTTATATGTAACAGCTGCAACCTAATGGGAATATCTGTACAATATACCAGTTGTACCATGATAAGTGTTAATTACACGTGTATATGTTTATTCTACCTACCTCCGCCTTTTGGGCCACATCATTCATGATTACGGTCCCTTCCATTCCCAGTTTGGCAGATTTTTGTAGTGTTCAACCTGAAATGACAGAGACTCATGTAAGTTATTGTTCCATGTCCTGTATAGTTTGGGCCTGGTGACAAGAAAGAGACTTTAATCTCATTTAATGCTTAGTACATAGACCCCAAAAAGGTATAGTATAAAGTTAGAACGTGCAGATAACAAATGCAATATTTATACATATACAGAATATAGAATGGTCCAAAAGTTGGTACCTTGTACTCGTATGTTTAGAGGTTTTAAATTGACGCTCTGGGAGACTCTCAAAGAGGTGCCCAGGTAGGAGGTGTGGTCTACAGCCGCACCATTGTGGTCCAGCTCCCGCCATTTTCCAAAGGCATTGCACAGCGGGGGTGGGGAAACAATGACATGATACAGTATGAGTATGAACCTATGACACCATACGTCAGAGGGGAAGGGGGCAGTAGGCTGTAATTAGGAACCATCCAGGTGCTCAGGCAGCCTCCTCTATAGCCCAGTTCTTGCAGAATTTCTCCTGTTACATCTTGAAATGGTTTAGCTTAGTAGTAAGAGGAGTAAATCCATTCACCTATCGAAGCTTTGGATATATAGATTTTATTTAAAAAACAAAAAAAAAACTAATTTGTTCAACAATTTTGATTCAAATACATGGGGCATCTTAGATCAAAATGCATCAGATAGATTCATGTATGTACTAAGGCAGCGGTTCTCAAACTGTGGGTCCTGGCCTTCTCAGCATGGGGTCGCAACTCCATGTTACTAACCATCAGGCTGATGACTTTTCTATTCTGGGCCAGTGATTCAAGGAGTCTGAAAAATCTGTTGAATTGTCTCTTTGCAACCCAGACCTCCTTCCCAGGAACTAACACCTGCAGGCGGCATCAAACTGAACGTATCTCCTAATACTGATGCATGGGGACAGCATTGTCCCAGCAGGACTGTCAGGTAATCAGGGCGTTTCTGTGAGATGTCCTGCGTAACGCGATTCATTATTCCAGTATGCATCGTAGACACAGAAAGCGAGATCTCGTCTATGACTGAATGATGAACAGTCCTCTTAGTCATTTAATTAGGATCTATATATATTTAGCCGGCAGCTGGCAATTCCGGCCTAGATAACACAGTCATCAGAATTTATTTATAAGGTGCTATGAGACTCCTCAGCGCCGGAGAGTCAGATACACAGATCCGACATAGATAATTCATTTTAACTGAAGGGAACACGTGGCAAGGAATACAGAGAACGGACATTGTGACACTTACGCCGCCTGTGTCCCCAAGGTCCGCAGGATGTCACTGTAACTCCAGCAGCATTGGACGAAGGATCCCCAACATCTAATGCTGGACGTGGAAAGTCCCCTCTGCTACGCCCCAGCCAAACATGGTTGGATACGGTTTCATGTTTTGTATTTGGTATATGAATGTGACTAGTCTGCCGCTCTCAGCAAATACAACAATCTGTGCGACGCGTCATTGTGATCAAACAAAGGAGATAATTAGTAACCAGGGAAATTGTTTGCAACATAAAAAGGGAAAGTAGATATTTGGATATAAGGCCTGGGTTAGCAACAAAAAAAAGCACACAACTGTACAAAACCATGCTGCGCTGCAGGTGGGGAAGATGTAACATGTGCAGAGAGATTTGGGTGTGTTAATTACTGCACCGTACACCTGTACCTAGGATTTGTGTTACTAGGCAACCGGCCTGGCAGCGGTCCTAGATCAGTGCAGGAATGTTATCTGCTGCAAATTCCAATGTTATCTCCTATAGCCCGAATTAGAACCCACTATGTTACTCCCACCAGATTCCTGCCCCCTTTATCCAATCCAGCGGGAACTCTCACTAAGTGCTGCCGTTTCTCTAGTGTGGTTTGTTATTACACAATGTAACAATGATTGTTACATTGTGTAATAACAAGCTGAGATACAAACATGGAAACAACTGGTCTCCGACACCAAGGCTGCAACTTCATGTTGTCTAAGCGCACGCGGCAGAGGAAACCTCAGAGAAACACAGAATGTGACAGCAGATAAGAACCACTTGGCCCATCTAGTCTGCCCCTTTACTAAACATGTTACCTCAAACCATATTTGATTCTTATTTCTCTGTAAGGATATCAATATGCCTATCCCAAGCATGTTTACATTGTACTACTGTATTTGCCTCTACCACATCTGATGGGAGGCTATTCCACTTATCTACTACTCTTTCTGTGAAAAAATTCTTCCTCACATTTCCCCTGAATCTTCCTCCCTCTAGTGTCAGTGCATGTCCTCGTGTTCTGCTGCTCCTCTTCCTGTGAAGAATGTCTCCCACCTGTACCTTCCTCCCCCTAGTGTCAGTGCATGTCCTCGTGTTCTGCTGCTCCTCTTCCTGTGAAGAATGTCTCCCACCTGTACCTTCCTCCCTCTAGTGTCAGTGCATGTCCTCGTGTTCTGCTGCTCCTCTTCCTGTGAAGAATGTCTCCCACCTGTACCTTCATCCCCCTAGTGTCAGTGCATGTCCTCGTGTTCTGCTGCTCCTCTTCCTGTGACTAATGTCTCCCACCTGTACCTTCCTCCCTCTAGTGTCAGTGCATGTCCTCGTGTTCTGCTGCTCCTCTTCCTGTGAAGAATGTCTCCCACCTGTACCTTCCTCCCTCTAGTGTCAGTGCCTGTCCTCGTGTTCTGCTGCTCCTCTTCCTGTGAAGAATGTCTCCCACCTGTACCTTCCTCCCCCTAGTGTCAGTGCATGTCCTCGTGTTCTGCTGCTCCTCTTCCTGTGACTTATGTCTCCCACCTGTACCTTCCTCCCTCTAGTGTCAGTGCATGTCCTCGTGTTCTGCTGCTCCTCTTCCTGTGACTAATGTCTCCCACCTGTACCTTCCTCCCTCTAGTGTCAGTGCATGTCCTCGTGTTCTGCTGCTCCTCTTCCTGTGAAGAATGTCTCCCACCTGTACCTTCCTCCCCCCAGTGTCAGTGCATGTCCTCGTGTTCTGCTGCTCCTCTTCCTGTGACTAATGTCTCCCACCTGTACCTTCCTCCCTCTAGTGTCAGTGCATGTCCTCGTGTTCTGTTGCTCCTCTTCCTGTGAAGAATGTCTCCCACCTGTACCTTCCTCCCCCCAGTGTCAGTGCATGTCCTCATGTTCTGTTGCTCCTCTTCCTGTGAAGAATGTCTCCCACCTGTACCTTCCTCCCTCTAGAGTCAGTGCATGTCCTCGTGTTCTGCTGCTCCTCTTCCTGTGAAGAATGTCTCCCACCTGTACCTTCCTCCCCCCAGTGTCAGTGCATGTCCTCGTGTTCTGTTGCTCCTCTTCCTGTGAAGAATGTCTCCCACCTGTACCTTCCTCCCTCTAGTTTCAGTGCATGTCCTCGTGTTCTGCTGCTCCTCTTCCTGTGAAGAATGTCTCCCACCTGTACCTTGTTAAAGCCCTTGTTATATGTGACAGTTTCTATCATGTCCCCCCTTTCCCTTCTCTGCTCTAAAGTATACATATTAAGATCTTTTAGTATTTCCTGGTATGTTATGTGATGTAGGCCATGCACCATTTTAGTTGCCCTTCTTTGTACAGTCTCTAATGTATTTATATCCTTCTGGAGATATGGCCTCCAGAACTGAACACAGTACTCTAGGTGAGGTCGTACCAATGACCTATACAGTGGCATTATTCTTTCTTTCTACTGCTGATACCTCTCCCTATGCAACCAAGCATCTGACTTACCTTCTTCATTGCTTTGTTACATTGCCTATCTGCCTTTAAGTCCCCTGAAATAGTGACACCTAGATCCCTCTCTTCCTCAGTAGTTTCCATTATAGTGCCATTTATACTATATTTAGTCTTTGGATTTTTGCAACCCAAGTGCATGATTTTGCATTTTTTGGCATTAAACTGTAGTTGCCATGCAATGTCAGTTTTCTGACTATACTTGCAACAAAACTGTGGTCCCTTCCCCTCTCTTTCAGCAGTGAATACTGAGCCTCATTGGCCGTACCCACCAGTACAGACCCTGCCAATAAGTTAAGGCCCATACACACTAGGAGATTTTAAAAGGCTTTGCCAAAATCTCTGATAGATATATCTTTCACCAAAGTAGTGCTTACACACTTATCTATTTTCCCAATGAGCAAGAGATTAATATTATGCAACACACCGTGGTGCCCATTACACATTATACCACATACCATAATGGCTTTTACATATTATGCCACATTAGTGCCGCTTACCTACATGTTAATTGCTTGGAGTTTCTTGTTCAATGCCAGTGGCTTCATGTGGTAATGGAGGGGGGGACTATACTGGAATGGGGGAGGGAGCGGACTGGTCAGCCAGGCTGAAAGCCCGGATGCTATTGATGATTTAGGAGCGTTCATCATTGTTACTCAGCCGTCGCTGGGGCATACACACTAGGCGGTTTTCAGCTAATCGCCTAGTGTGTATGGGCCTTTATGTCTGCAGTAATTATTACATGCATAGCTTGCAGCATACCTCCCAACTGTCCTGATTCCAGTGGAATAGTCACAGTCACAACTTTTAAGGCACTGAGCCAAAGTCCCACAGGTGGCGGAGAGGTTGGGGTGTCACTCTGTCGGTGGGGAAGTGAATGGATGATGCACACATCAGCCACACCATATCTCCCAACTGTATCTGTCATCCAATCGGAACCTGCCATGCTCAGAGAGGGATGGGACCTCGGGAGGGCTGGGTAAGGCTTCGTGAGTGAATAGATGGGGCAGCTACATGTTCAATGTCAGCCTGGTGTGACTGTTCTCCTTCCCATAAAGTGCCCGGGTAATGCATATCAGGTACTCAGACCTCACTTTGTATGTAATCTACGTCAGGTACATCATAACTAAGCCTCTCAGCTACCCCACGGGCTGAAAATAATCAAGGGTCTTTTATGAGAAGCAGAGGGGGCGTGGCCAGTGCCATGTAGATCCGGCACATTATCAGCACCAATAAGTCAAATGACAAAAAAATTATAATTTTGTGTCAAAACTAAAAATACTATTTAATAATTATGATTTATGTGAATTGTGCAGCCAGCTGGTGCATAGTACATTCCAAGAAGTTGTGTTAAGCTCCCAATTTTCTATGGTGCCCCACTCAAACCCAGAAGAGAGGACCTACTAATCTCCTTCATTCTGCCCGCACCCTAGTGAAGGGGCCAGGATCGAGCGCCAATCACAGGGAGTTGTTACATTTTAGCCCCGCCCCCGCCTGGGGACCCACAAATCACAACATTGGTCGAAGTGGAGGCGAGCTTGATTATGTTAGAGGTCCGTCCTTAACCTTTGGCAATGGACATTAACCCTGGAAAATGGTATGCGGTATCATGTGTCAGAGGAATTGCGATGTGTGGCATAATGGCCCTTATTCAGGTTGGATCGGGCGAACGACTGCGGGTGTGCCGGTCCGAACAAACCGCTCACTCTTGGTGACCGTGAGTCCGCCCACAGAACATCTGCACACGGTCGGTGGAATAAGCCAGCAAAGGGGAGTGGCGTGCATATGAGTGTATGCTACCGTGCTCGGACGGATCTCAGCCTTTTCGCTCGGAGACTGAGCATGTTTCTCCGATCGTAAGAGGAAGCGTACGCCCGAGCATGGTGACGTACGCTTCACATATATGGTCCAGCAATTATTCCCTTATAACTTAGCTTCTAACAGTTACCAAAATATGCTGTTTGATTTTTTGATTGCTTTATATTACCCCATTTGTCTTCCTTAATCTACAATTGAACCCTCATTACATGTATATTTATTGTGTTTGGTGCAAGTGTGAGTGTTGACACATGTCGACTCCTGTGAATTGTGTGTCCTGTTGTCCTAACATGACAGGCACACTTGCATTAAGGGTGTAGATGTTTGGATGCTTGGAACGGTGGCAAGTGTAGAAAGTGAACCTTCCAATGTGCATCTGGGCAGTGTATGGCTTGCAGGTACTCAATTGGGTCATTATAGTAAATTGCCTGCAGCATTGCGTATTATTGCGTTCAGGTGTCAGTATTTTAGGTGTGTTCGCGTTAATGAGCCGAACGCTTGCGGCCGTATTTAGCCGGATGGTCTAAGAGTGCTAGGGAGAAGTTTTTGGCGGACCGATGGTTAAGTGTCCCGACCGCTTGCCGAGCCAATCAGATGCACCTCTGCAGTTTGGGTACACACCCCCATGTACGCCCAGGGATACGCCCAGTTTCGCCCTGTTTTCTAGCCTCTCCCATAAAAACGCCCATTTTGTATGTCTGTGATCGGACTCGTCTTTTTGATAGGTTAATCGTCGCACATGCGCATTGCGAAAGGTACGCATACGCAGTGGAAAAAACGCATTCCGTCCACACACGTAGCGGAACGATTCAACCAGACAGTGGTTGAAAAAAAATGGTCAACACGTTTCTTTTTTCTGACCACTGGCCATAATACATCTATTATACCCTATACAGACATAGGACACTACACCCCAACATGTCCTGACCACTGGCCATAATACATCTATTACACCCTATACAGACATAGGACACTACACCCCAACATGTCCTGACCGCTGGCCATAATACATCTATTACACCCTATACAGACATAGGACACTACACCCCCAACATGCCCTGACCGCCGGCCATAATACATCTATTACACCCTATACAGACATAGGACACTACACCTCAACATGTCCTGACCGCTGACCATAATACATCTATTACACCCTATACAGACATAGGACACTACACCCCCAACATGCCCTGACCGCTGACCATAATACATCTATTATACCCTATACAGACATAGGACAATACCCCAACATGTCCTGACCACTGGCCATAATACATCTATTATACCCTATACAGACATAGGACACTATACCCCAACATGTCCTGACCACTGACCATAATACATCTATTACACCCTGTACAGACATACTGTAGGACACTACACCCCAACATGTCCTGACCACTGGCCATAATACATCTATTACACCCTATACAGACATAGGACACTACACCTCAACATGTCCTGACCGCCGGCCATAATACATCTATTACACCCTATACAGACATAGGACACTACACCCCAACATGTCCTTACCGCCGACCATAATACATCTATTACACCGTATACAGACATAGGACGCTACACCCCAACATGTCCTGACCACTGTCCATAATACATCTATTACACCCTATACAGACGTAGGACACTACACCCCAACATGTCCTGACCGCTGGCCATAATACATCTATTACACCCTATACAGACATAGGACACTACACCCCCAACATGTCCTGACCACTGGCAATACTACATCTATTACACCCTATACAGACATAGGACACTACACCCCAACATGTCCTGACCGCTGGCCATAATACATCTATTACACCCTATACATACATAGGACACTACACCCCAACATGTCCTGACCACTGACCATAATACATCTATTACACCCTATACAGACATAGGACACTACACCCCAACATGTCCTGACCACCGGCCATAATACATCTATTACACCTACACAGACATAGGACACTACACCACAACATGTCCTGACCGCTGGCCATAATACATCTATTACACCCTATACAGACATAGGACACTACACCCTATAACATGTCCTGACCACTGGCCATAATACGTCTATTACACCCTATACAGACATAGGACACTACACCCCCAACATGTCCTGACCGCTGGCCATAATACATCTATTACACCCTATACAGACATAGGACACTACACCCCAACATGTCCTGACCGCCGGCCATAATACATCTATTACACCCTATACAGACATAGGACACTACACCTCAACATGTCCTGACCGCTGGCCATAATACGTCTATTACACCCTGTACAGACATACTGTAGGACACTACACCCCCAACATGTCCTGACCACTGACCATAATACATCTATTACACCCTGTACAGACATACTGTAGGACACTACACCCCAACATGTCCTGACCACTGGCCATAATACATCTATTACACCCTATACAGACATAGGACACTACACCCCAACATGTCCTGACCACTGGCCATAATACATCTATTACACCCTATACAGACATAGGACACTACACCTCAACATGTCCTGACCGCTGGCCATAATACGTCTATTACACCCTATACAGACATAGGACACTACACCCCAACATGTCCTGACCACTGACCATAATACATCTATTACACCCTATACAGACATAGGACACTACACCCCCAACATGTCCTGACCGCTGACCATAATACATCTATTACACCCTATACAGACATAGGACACTATACCCCCAACATGACCTGACCACTGCACAGGAGCCATTCTGCACTGCATGCATACATGGGGGCACTATGGTGTATAGAGGGGTGGAGGCACACCATGGCATATGGAGGCATTATCATGGGGGGGGGCACTGTTTGTTACGGAGTCAATTTTATTTGAGGGCCCCTAGAAGTTAGTTACCAAGGGCCCCCTCAAGCAGAGCCATAAATATACTTTTTTGGTGCCCTGTGCCAGAAAGAGAATTGGTGCACAGTGTCCCTGATTCATATTACACCACATCGTAGTGTCCATTATTCATATTCACAGTAGTGGCCCCTAATCACATTATGCTACATAGTAATACCCTTTCTACGTCACCTACATAGTAGTAACCCTTATACACATCAGCTACACAGTAGTACCCCTTATACACGTCAGCTACACAGTAGTAACCCTTATACACATCAGCTACACAGTAGTACCTCTTATACACATCACGCTGCACAGTAGTACCCCTTATACACGTCACTGCACAGTAGTACCCCTTATACACGTCAGCTACACAGTAGTACCCCTTATACACGTCACTCTGCAAAGTAGTACCCCTTATACACATCAGCTACACAGTAGTAACCCTTATACACATCAGCTACACAGTAGTACCCCTTATTAACGTCAGCTACACAGTAGTACCCCTTATACACATCACGCTGCACAGTAGTACCCCTTATACACGTCACTGCACAGTAGAACCCCTTATACACGTCAGCTACACAGTAGTACCCCTTATACACGTCACTCTGCAAAGTAGTACCCCTTATACACGTCAGCTACACAGTAGTACCCCTTATACACGTCAGTTACACAGTAGTACCCCTTATACACATCACGCTGCACAGTAGTACCCCTTATACACGTCACTGCACAGTAGTACCCCTTATACACGTCAGCTACACAGTAGTACCCCTTATACACGTCACTCTGCACAGTAGTACCCCTTATACACGTCACTGCACAGTAGTACCCCTTATACACGTCAGCTACACAGTAGTACCCCTTATACACATCACGCTGCACAGTAGTACCCCTTATACACATCAGCTACACAGTAGTACCCCTTATACACGTCAGCTACACAGTAGTACCCCTTATACACGTCACACTACACAGTAGTACCCCCTTATACACGTCAGCTACACAGTAGTACCCCTTATACACGTCAGCTACACAGTAGTACCCCTTATACACGTCACTCTGCAAAGTAGTACCCCTTATACAAGTCAGCTACACAGTAGTACCCCTTATACACGTCAGCTACACAGTAGTACCCCTTATACACATCACGCTGCACAGTAGTACCCCTTATACACGTCAGCTACACAGTAGTACCCCTTATACACGTCACGCTGCACAGTAGTACCCCTTATTCACGTCAGCTACACAGTAGTACCCCTTATACACATCACGCTGCACAGTAGTACCCCTTATACACGTCAGCTACACAGTAGTACCCCTTATACACGTCAGCTACACAGTAGTACCCCTTATACACGTCACGCTGCACAGTAGTAATCCTTATACACGTCACGCTACACAGTAGTACCCCTTATACACGTCACTGCACAGTAGTAACCCTTATACACGTCAGCTACACAGTAGTACCCCTTATACACGTCACTCTACACAGTAGTACCCCTTATACACGTCAGCTACACAGTAGTACCCCTTATACACGTCACTCTGCACAGTAGTACCCCTTATACACGTCACTCTACACAGTAGTAACCCTTATACACATCACTCTACACAGTAGTACCCCTTATACACGTCACACTACACAGTAGTACCCCTTATACACGTCACACTACACAGTAGTACCCCTTATACACGTCACTGCACAGTAGTACCCCTTATACACGTCACTCTGCACAGTAGTAACCCTTATACACGTCACTCTGCACAGTAGTACCCCTTATACACGTCAGCTACACAGTAGTACCCCTTATACACGTCACTCTGCACAGTAGTACCCCTTATACACGTCACGCTACACAGTAGTACCCCTTATACACGTCACGCTACACAGTTGTACCCCTTATACACGTCACACTACACAGTAGTACCCCTTATACACGTCACGCTACACAGTTGTACCCCTTATACACGTCACACTACACAGTAGTACCCCATGCACACACTGCCAAAAGTAGTGTCAGTTATACACATGGGACCTTATACTGGTCCATGCGCACCGTTGCAAATTCGCAGAGGTGCACAATGCTTTGCTACTGCGCATGCGCATTTCTGCGCTCGCACCGACCAGTGCGGGCAGGGGGCGTGGGGTAGTGGTGGGTAGTCATGCCCATGGGAACGCCCATAATTTCATGGGTGTTCCCATGATGAAGCTAGGTGTTCCCATGGTAATGACTCAGTGACTTGGGTGCCGGGGGGTGGGCAGCTGACATCACCGGATGTCAACTGCCCATCCTGTCCTCGGTCAGGACACATGCAAGCCTACAAGACAACTGAGAGTGTCTTAAATTTGCGTGTGCTCACCACATAATTCGATGGTTGACGACCATTGAATGATTTGGGTGTTGCCGCGTAGGCTGTGAATAGATGTTCATGCATTTGCAGCTGTGCATGTGAATTCGCCCTGCGAAGGGGCGGTGGCATATGCAAGCAGCAGGCAGGCTAAAAATTACACGCAGCGCTGTGTGGCAACCAGAATCACCCCCACTGTCCACAGTAGTAGTGCCCCTAACAAATAATTCCCACAGTAGTAGTGCCTATTATATATAATGCCCACAGAAGTAGCACCCGTTACATATAATGCCCACAGTAGTAGTGCTGCACATAATGCCCACAGTAACAGTGCCCATTACATATTATACTCACAGTAGTAGTGCTGCACGTAATGCCCACAGTAACAGTGCCCATTACATATTATACTCACAGTAGTAGTGCTGCACATAATGCCCACAGTAACAGTGCTTATTACATATAATGCTCACAGTAGTAGTGCTGCACGTAATGCCCACAGTAACAGTGCCCATTACATATTATACTCACAGTAGTAGTGCTGCACATAATGCCCACAGTAACAGTGCCCATTACATATTATACTCACAGTAGTAGTGCTGCACATAATGCCCACAGTAACAGTGCTTATTACATATTATACTCACAGTAGTAGTGCTGCACGTAATGCCCACAGTAACAGTGCCCATTACATATTATACTCACAGTAGTAGTGCTGCACATAATGCCCACAGTAACAGTGCTTATTACATATTATACTCACAGTAGTAGTGCTGCACGTAATGCCCACAGTAACAGTGCCCATTACATATTATACTCACAGTAGTAGTGCTGCTGCACATAATGCCCACAGTAACAGTGCTTATTACATATAATGCTCACAGTAGTAGTGCTGCACGTAATGCCCACAGTAACAGTGCCCATTACATATTATACTCACAGTATTAGTGCTGCACATAATGCCCACAGTAACAGTGCTTATTACATATTATACTCACAGTAGTAGTGCTGCACGTAATGCCCACAGTAACAGTGCCCATTACATATAATACAGTTGTAGCACTGCACACAATGCCCACAGTAACAGTGCCCATTACATATAATGCTCACAGTAGTAGTGCTGCACGTAATGCCCACAGTAACAGTGCCCATTACATATAATGCCCGCAGTAGTAGTGCTGCACATAATGCCCACAGTAACGGCCCATTACATATAATGCTCATAGTAGCAGTGCCTATTACATATAATGCTCACAGTAGCAGTGCAGCACAGAATGCCCACAGTAACAGTTCACATTACACATAATGCTCACAGTAATAGTACTGCACATAATGCCCACAGTAACAGTGCCCATTAAATATAATGCCCACAGTAACAGTGCTTATTACATATTATACTCACAGTAGTAGTGCTGCACGTAATGCCCACAGTAACAGTGCCCATTACATATTATACTCACAGTAGTAGTGCTGCACATAATGCCCACAGTAACAGTGCTTATTACATATAATGCTCACAGTAGTAGTGCTGCACGTAATGCCCACAGTAACAGTGCCCATTACATATTATACTCACAGTATTAGTGCTGCACATAATGCCCACAGTAACAGTGCTTATTACATATTATACTCACAGTAGTAGTGCTGCATGTAATGCCCACAGTAACAGTGCCCATTACATATAATACAGTTGTAGCACTGCACACAATGCCCACAGTAACAGTGCCCATTACATATAATGCTCACAGTAGTAGTGCTGCACGTAATGCCCACAGTAACAGTGCCCATTACATATAATGCCCGCAGTAGTAGTGCTGCACATAATGCCCACAGTAACGGCCCATTACATATAATGCTCATAGTAGCAGTGCCTATTACAGATAATGCTCACAGTAGCAGTGCAGCACAGAATGCCCACAGTAACAATTCACATTACACATAATGCTCACAGTAATAGTACTGCACATAATGCCCACAGTAACAGTGCCCATTAAATATAATACTCACAGTAACAGTGACCATTACATATAATGTTCACAGTAACAGTGCCCATTAAATATAATACTCACAGTAACAGTGCCCATTACATATAATGCTCCCAGTAACAATGCCCATTACATATAATGCTCACAATAGTAGTGCTGCCCATTTTGCCCACAGTAACAGTGACCATTACATATAATGCTCACAGTAGTAGTGCTGCATGTAATGCCCACAGTAACTGGGCCCATTACATATAATGCTCACAGTAGCAGTGCTGCACGTAATGCCCACAGTAGCAGTGTCCATTACATATAATGCTCACAGTAGTAGTGCTGCATGTAATGCCCACAGTAACAGGGCCCATTACATATAATGCTCACAGTAACAGTGCCCATTACATATAATGCTCCCAGTAGCAGTGCTGCATGCAATACCCACAGTAACAATGCCTATTACACATATTGCCCACAGTAACAGTGCCCATTACATATAATGCTCACAATAGCAGTGCTGCACGTAATGCCCACAGTAGCAGTGTCCATTACATATAATGCTCACAGTAGCAGTGCTGCACGTAATGCCAACAGTAACAGTGCCCATTACATATAATGCTTACAGTAGCAGTGTCCATTACATATAATGCTTACAGTAGCAGTGCCCATTACATATAATGCTTACAGTAGCAGTGCCCATTACATATAATGCTTACAGTAGCAGTGCCCATTACATATAATGCTCACAGTAGCAGTGCTTATTACATATAATACTCAGAGTACTAGTGCCCATTACATAAAATGTTCACAGTAACAGTGCCCATTACATATTTTGCTCACAGTAGCAATGCTGCACGTAATGCCCACAGTAGCAGTGTCCATTACATATAATACTCACAGTAGCAGTGCTGCACATAATGACCACAGTAATAGTGCCCATTACATATAATGCTTACAGTAGCAGTGCCCATTACATATAATGCTTACAGTAGCAGTGCCCATTACATATAATGTTCACAGTAACAGTGCCCATTACATATAGGCCCTTATTCTGGTTGACTCACCTGGGTACGATTTCGCACCCTTGCTAGTCACTCTAACCCCGCTTTACGAATGGTTACCCGGCGCCACCCATTCGCATGCTGAATTTGGTTGCAAGGCTTGCGGATGGATGTTTTGCATGAACAGCCATTCGCACGCCAGTGGGAACCTCCCTAATCTTTCTGGTAGGAGGAAAGTAAAAACTGTCAGCACAATGTGAAAGTACATTGCAGAAGCCGTCATTTGACAGGCTTTTAACTAGTTAAACTATAATAGAACTGGTCCAGCGGACAGTATATTACAATAGCCAGGCCTCAGCCACGTCGCACTTATCCTCCACTTCCAACTTAAATAGAGAAACAACACAAATATTCAGTTCCTGTAACTGGCATAAAGCTGCAGACAGGCGCTGCCAAGATGAGAGCATGGAGGTTCGCGCCGCTCTCCGGACGGGATGTAGAATAAACACATTTTCTCCTCTAAAGTGTTCAGATATATTGTTCCCTGGATCTGCTCCAACGCTGGGTTGTGTTTGTCAAAGGAACCGTATGGGTGAGTGGGGTATGATATTGCTGTACAGCCCCACCACTAGCTGCGCAGAAAGGGCAAGAAACAGAAGCTGATGGTGGTGTGTGTGTATGTATATGTGTATACGTATGTGTGTGGGGGGGGGGGAACACAGGTGCTCAGCTGTGTAAGTCCAAAAATAGCCAAACTGTACATCAGTGTGGGTGCTGTTCTGCTGCCTCAGACAGGGCCCTCAGCCAGGACAGGAGACAGTTGGGGAGTCTCTTGGGAACGCATCATGCTCTCACATACCTCCCAACTGTCACGATTACAGCGGGACAGTCCCGATTTTCGGGTCCTGTCCCACCCGCGGCAGGCATTGTCCCGCTGCGGGGGGTGGCAGTTGGGAGACCCCCCAATCTAGTAGAATAGACGCTGTGCGCATGCGCACAGCGTCTATTCTCGTATGAAAATGAGGTTGCGGCTAATTAGCATAAGCCACACCCTCATTTGCATACGCCCGCCCCTTTTCGGGCTTCGCCGCACGAGTGTCCCTATTTAATCAGGACAGAAGTTGGGAGGTATGCTCTCATGGCTGTAGTAATACTGAGGGCCGGATTAGGGGCCACGTGGGTCTCGGGCTATTGAGAGAAATGGTGGAGGCATGGCCAGTGCATCCCAATACAATCAGCGCCAATGCATAATTGCCTACTTTTAAACTCTCCTCTCCAGGAGAAGCCTGGAGAGGAGACTGACAGCATCACTTCTGGGGCGGGGCCTGATGTAGACGTCATCAAACCCCGCCCCCAGCACTGAAAATCCCCCCGATTTGCAGGAACTTGAGGAGGGGACTGGGCTACATGACACAATTTGCATATTTAGCCCCACCCCCTCCCAGCGAAAAGCCGCAAATCGCGGTAAATACAGGAGGCGGCTGGACAGATGCAGAGGGCGAGGGTTAATCCGGGAGGATTGGCCACCTTTCCGATGGGCCGGGACTCGGAGGCAACCCTGCCCCAATGTCTCCCTAAATACGTAAAAGTAGAAAAATTGCCTCATTGGTGTTTTATGTACTAAGATGGAAATTCTATGGGAGATGGGATGTAGCTATGGACAGACAAGCAATTCTATCTATTATCTTCAACATAAAGAAGTCGATTCTGAATGGTTGCTAGGGGCAACACCCTATCTTCAATAGAACTCCCATTTACAGATTGTGTCAGGAAAATAGAACAACAATATTAATACTTGGGATTTATGAAGAAGTTTTTGGCCGGCTGAGCTGCTGGTCATTATCATACTGTCATGATGATGGGCCTATTATTACACGGAGGCCTGGGGCTGTAGACACATCTGGCCCTGGTAATACTGAGAATCCTATGGCTGCTGCTTATGGAGACACATCGTCAGTTGGGTTCTGTAGATCTTTATCCATTTCCATGGAAATCACCGTAAATCAGTGTTTTGTTTCCATTCACTAAAATATGGTTTTATATTCATTTTTAAAGTTTACCACATGTGCGTCCTGGAAATACCATAATGCACCGTTCTATATACAGCTGTAACATTGATAGACTCATATAGGGGCACATTTATCATTGGATCACATATGCAATGCGATATGGGCGCCATTTACCACTGTGTCGACAAAAAATCAGTGAAAAACCCCATGTCGACCTTTTGACTGTCGAACTTGCCCATGTTGACCTAATGTTCTGTCGACATAGACACGTCAACCTTGCTGTCTGTTGACCTAGTGGTGTCGACCGAATGCTTGTCGACCTAGTTGGTGTAAACCTAACAACCCACACCCGATGTTGATACATTGGGCAGCTTCGCATCCCCCATAGAAAACTACGGGGGATGCGGACGGCGGCAGTGCAGGGGGGATCACAGCAGGGATCAGAGACCCCCATTTAGTACATTAGGGTGATACTTAATATTTGCGGCTAACCCCTCAAAATCTGTTTTCGGGGATTAAGCTGCAAATATTGATTGATAAATTCGGCCCTTACTATCTTTGTGTTACTTCTTGCTGCAATACATTCTGCTCCATCTGTACAGGCGCTGGGAAGCCTTGTAAATGGTGTCTCACATGTGACTATAGGTGACACCATTACTATTATATGGGAGCAGCTGTCACCTGTTCTCAGGGCTCATCACATGCTCAGTGGCAGCCATGCCGGCCCCTGGTTACACAGCCTGGGGCCCACATAGTACAACGCTGCAAGGACCACAAGTAGCAGCCTTATATCCTGTAATATCTGGTAATTCCGCAGCGGGAGAAGGACGGAGACAGAATTTCAGCTACGCACAGATAACCCATTGGGTATTATTCTAGTTCACTCTCAGATGGACAAAACCATGTGCACTGCAGGGGGGGGGCAGATGTAACAGGTGCAGAGAGAATTAGATTTTGGTGAGTTATTTTGTTTCTGTGCAGGGAAAATACTGACTGCTTTATTTTTACACTGCAATAAAGATCTCACTTTGAAGAAAAACCCCACCCAAATCTAATTCTCTCTGCACATGTTACATCTGCCCCCCCCCTGCAGTGCACATGGTTGTGTCCATTTGAGAAGGAATTTGCCTCTAAGAGTGAACTAGAATAAGGCCCATTATCCAACCAGCCGCAGTGACCCACCTTACCATACAGTATTATATCATATTATAATCCAGCCAGCCGCAGCGACCCACCTTACCATACAGTATTATATTATAATCCAGCCAGCCGCAGCGACCCACCTTACCATACAGTATTATATCATATTATAATCCAGCCAGCCGCAGCGACCCACCTTACCATACAGTATTATATTATTATCCAGCCAGCTGCAGCGACCCACCTTACCATACAGTATTATATCATTATATTATAATCCAGCCAGCCGCAGCGACCCACCTTACCATACAGTATTATATCATTATATTATAATCCAGCCAGCCGCAGCGACCCACCTTACCATACAGTATTATATCATTATATTATAATCCAGCCAGCCGCAGCGACCCCCCTTACCATACAGTATTATATCATTATCCAACCAGCCGCAGCGACCCACCTTACCATACAGTATTATATTATAATCCAGCCAGCCGCAGCGACCCACCTTACCATACAGTATTATATTATAATCCAGCCAGCCGCAGCGACCCACCTTACCATACAGTATTATATCATTATATTATCCAGCCAGCCGCAGCGACCCACCTTACCATACAGTTATATTATATTATTATCCAGCCAGCCGCAGCGACCCACCTTACCATACAGTATTATATCATTATATTATTATCCAGCCAGCCGCAGCGACCCACCTTACCATACAGTATTATATTATTATCCAGCCAGCCGCAGTGACCCACCTTACCATACAGTATTATATTATTATCCAGCCAGCCGCAGTGACCCACCTTACCATACAGTATTATATCATTATATTATTATCCAGCCAGCCACAGCGACCCACCTTACCATACAGTATTATATTATTATCCAGCCAGCCGCAGCGACCCCCCTTACCATACAGTATTATATTATTATCCAGCCAGCCGCAGCGACCCACCTTACCATACAGTATTATATCATTATATTATTATCCAGCCAGCCGCAGCGACCCACCTTACCATACAGTATTATTATATTATAATCCAGCCAGCCGCAGCGACCCACCTTACCATACAGTATTATATCATTATATTATTATCCAGCCAACCGCAGCGACCACCCTTACCATACAGTATTATATCATTATATTATTATCCAGCCAGACGCAGCGACCCACCTTACCATACAGTATTATATTATAATCCAGCCAGCCGCAGTGACCCACCTTACCATACAGTATTATTATATTATTATCCAGCCAGCCGCAGCGACCCACCTTACCATACAGTATTATATCATTATATTATTATCCAGCCGGCCGCAGCGACCCACCTTACCATACAGTATTATATCATTATATTATAATCCAGCCAGCCGCAGCGACCCACCTTACCATACAGTATTATATCATTATATTATTATCCAGCCAGACGCAGCGACCCACCTTACCATACAGTATTATATTATAATCCAGCCAGCCGCAGTGACCCACCTTACCATACAGTATTATTATATTATTATCCAGCCAGCCGCAGCGACCCACCTTACCATACAGTATTATATCATTATATTATTATCCAGCCGGCCGCAGCGACCCACCTTACCATACAGTATTATATCATTATATTATTATCCAGCCGGCCGCAGCGACCCACCTTACCATACAGTATTATATCATTATCCAGCCAGCCGCAGCGACCCACCTTACCATACAGTATTATATTATAATCCAGCCAGCCGCAGCGACCCACCTTACCATACAGTATTATATTATTATCCAGCCAGGCCGCAGCGACCCCCCTTACCATACAGTATTATATTATTATCCAACCAGCCGCAGCGACCCACCTTACCATACAGTATTATATTATTATCCAGCCAGCCGCAGCGACCCACCTTACCATACAGTATTACAGTATATCATTATATTATTATCCAGCCAGCCGCAGCGACCCCCCTTACCATACAGTATTATATTATAATCCAGCCAGCCGCAGCGACCCACCTTACCATACAGTATTATATTATTATCCAGCCAGCCGCAGCGACCCCCCTTACCATACAGTATTATATTATTATCCAGCCAACCGCAGCGACCCACCTTACCATACAGTATTATATTATTATATTATTATCCAGCCAACCGCAGGGACCCACCTTACCATACAGTATTATATTATAATCCAGCCAGCCGCAGTGACCCACCTTACCATACAGTATTATATTATAATCCAGCCAGCCGCAGCGACCCACCTTACCATACAGTATTATATCATATTATAATCCAGCCAGCCGCAGCGACCCACCTTACCATACAGTATTATATTATTATCCAGCCAGCCGCAGCGACCCACCTTACCATACAGTATTATATTATTATCCAGCCAGCCGCAGTGACCCACCTTACCATACAGTATTATATTATTATCCAGCCAGCCGCAGTGACCCACCTTACCATACAGTATTATACTATAATCCAGCCAGCCGCAGCGACCCACCTTACCATACAGTATATTATTATCCAGCCGGCCGCAGCGACCCCCCATACCATAGAGTATTATATTATAATCCAGCCAGCCGCAGCGACCCACCTTACCATACAGTATTATATCCATACTTGCCGACTCTCCCGCAATTAGCGGGAGCCTCCCGCTTTGGACACCATTCTCCCGGTCCCCCGCAAAGCCCCCCCAATCCCCCGGAATTTCAAAGCTGAGCTTAAAAAACGGACTGCGCATGCGCTAGTCCGGCGCGTTGTGGTCGGGGGTGGAAGTACTACGCGTCGCATCAGTGTGAGAGCCTGCTAGCAGTCACAAGCAGGGAGACTCCGAGCAGCAGTGAGTGAAGCCCGCCCCTGTGACCTCTTCCCCTCTCTGCCTCATCTGAGAGCTGCTGCTGCTGCGTGCTGGAGACACAGAGGAGGGGGAGAGACGGGGACGGCATAGACAGCATCTGGTCTGGAAACTGACAGACCTGCCAGCTGGGAGCTCGGAGGAGAGGCTGGGGGAGGAGCAGGAGTGCTCCGTTCCCAGGTTAGTAGTAGTACATGATATTGTTCTGCCACAGAAGCTCCATGCTGGCTGGTCCTGTGTGTAGGCAGCTATGTCATGTGATCTGTTTGTTTTTGTGTGTTTTTTTTAGCTTGGCACTGACTTTAATGTGTGTATGTAGGTGACCTATGGGTGTATCTATTAAACCTGGCACTGTGTGTGTATGTGTGTGTCATTGTGTGTGAATAGCCTACCACTGTTCTGTGTGTGTGCGCGTTTACTGGCAGCGATCCCTGTGAATTTTAGGCTGGCACTGAGCATTTGTTAATATGTGTAGGTAGGATCCCTGTGTGTGTGTGTGGGGGGGATGGTAAGGCAGTGACCCCTGTGTGTGTTGGCCGCTAGTGACCCCTCTGTGTGTTTGTGGGGGTGGGGGGACGGTAGTGACCCATGTGTGTGTGTGTGTGTGTGGGCTGGCAGTGACCCTTGTGTGTGTGTAGGCTGGTAGTGACCCCTGTGTGTGTGTGTGTGTGTGTGTGTGTGTGTGTGTAGGCAGGTAGTGACCCCTGTGTTTGCTTAGGCTGATAGGTTGTGTGTGTAGGCTGGTAGGTTGCCGACACTCCCGGATTTTGCAGGAGGCTCCCAATTTAGGCGACAGTCCCCCGATTACCTGCAAAGCCCTCCCAATACCCCTGAATACTCAATTCCCAGCTAAAAATCCAGACCGCACAGTGCGAGTCTGTACGCAATGGGGACATGATCATGCCTAATAGGCCACGCCCACTTTGCTGTGGCCCCCCCCCCATTCTGGGTCGGCCGCGCCTCCGGCGCGGCAGGTCACAGGTTGAGAGGTATGGAATCTCCCTGAAATCCGTTTAAAAAAGTAGGCAAGTATGATTATATCATATTATAATCCAGCCAGCCGCAGCGACCCACCTTACCATACAGTATTATATCATTATATTATTATCCAGCCAGCCGCAGCGACCCCCCTTACCATACAGTATTATATTATAATCCAGCCAGCCGCAGCGACCCACCTTACCATACAGTATTATATTATTATCCAGCCAGCCGCAGCGACCCACCTTACCATACAGTATTATATTATTATCCAACCAGCCGCAGCGACCCACCTTACCATACAGTATTATATTATAATCCAGCCAGCCGCAGCGACCCACCTTACCATACAGTATTATATTATTATCCAGCCAGCCGCAGCGACCCACCTTACCATACAGTATTATATTATAATCCAGCCAGCCGCAGCGACCCACCTTACCATACAGTATTATATTATTATCCAGCCAGCCGCAGCGACCCCCCTTACCATACAGTATTATATTATTATCCAGCCAGCCGCAGCGACCCCCCTTACCATACAGTATTATATTATAATCCAGCCAGCCGCAGCGACCCACCTTACCATACAGTATTATATTATAATCCAGCCGCAGCGACCCACCTTACCATACAGTATTATATTATTATCCAGCCAGCCACAGCGACCCACCTTACCATACAGTATTATATCATTATATTATTATCCAGCCAGCCGCAGCGACCCACCTTACCATACAGTATTATATTATAATCCAGCCAGCCGCAGCGACCCACCTTACCATACAGTATTATATTATTATCCAGCCAGCCGCAGCGACCCACCTTACCATACAGTATTATATTATAATCCAGCCAGCCGCAGCGACCCACCTTACCATACAGTATTATATTATTATCCAGCCAGCCGCAGCGACCCACCTTACCATACAGTATTATATTATTATCCAGCCAGCCGCAGCGACCCACCTTACCATACAGTTATATTATATTATTATCCAGCCAGCCGCAGCGACCCACCTTACCATACAGTATTATATCATTATATTATTATCCAGCCAGCCACAGCGACCCACCTTACCATACAGTATTATATTATTATCCAGCCAGCCGCAGCGACCCACCTTACCATACAGTATTATATCATTATATTATTATCCAGCCAGCCACAGCGACCCACCTTACCATACAGTATTATATTATTATCCAGCCAGCCGCAGCGACCCCCCTTACCATACAGTATTATATCATTATATTATTATCCAGCCAGCCGCAGCGACCCACCTTACCATACAGTACTATATTATTATCCAGCCAACCGCAGCGACCCACCTTACCATACAGTATTATATTATTATCCAGCCAACCGCAGCGACCCACCTTACCATACAGTATTATATCATTATATTATTATCCAGCCAGCCGCAGCGACCCCCCATACCATACAGTATTATATTATTATCCAGCCAGCCGCAGCGACCCACCTTACCATACAGTATTATATCATTATATTATTATCCAGCCAGCCGCAGGGACCCACCTTACCATACAGTATTATATTATTATCCAGCCAGCCGCAGCGACCCACCTTACCATACAGTATTATATTATTATCCAGCCAGCCGCAGCGACCCACCTTACCATACAGTATTATATTATTATCCAGCCAGCAGCAACGACCCACCTTACCATACAGTATTATATTATAATCCAGCCAGCCGCAGCGACCGACCTTACCATACAGTATTATTATATTATATTATTATCCAGCCAGCCGCAGCGACCCACCTTACCATACAGTATTATATCATTATATTATAATCCAGCCAGCCGCAGCGACCCACCTTACCATACAGTATTATATTATAATCCAGCCAACCGCAGCGACCCACCTTACCATACAGTATTATATTATTATCCAACCAGCCGCAGCGACCCACCTTACCATACAGTATTATATTATTATCCAACCAGCCGCAGCGACCCACCTTACCATACAGTATTATATTATTATCCAGCCAGCCGCAGCGACCCACCTTACCATACAGTATTATATTATATTATTATCCAGCCAGCCGCAGCGACCCCCCTTACCATACAGTATTATATCATTATATTATTATCCAGCCAGCCGCAGCGACCCCCCCTTACCATACAGTATTATATTATTATCCAGCCAGCCGCAGCGACCCACCTTACCATACAGTATTATATCATTATATTATTATCCAGCCGGCCGCAGTGATCCACCATACCATACAGTATTATATTATAATCCAGCCGGCCGCAGCGACCCATCTTACCATACAGTATTATATTATTATCCAGCCGGCCGCAGCGACCCATCTTACCATACAGTATTATATTATTATCCAGCCGGCCGCAGCGACCCATCTTACCATACAGTATTATATTATTATCCAGCCGGCCGCAGCGACCTACCTTACCATACAGTATTATATTATAATCCAGCCAGCCGCAGCGACCCACCTTACCATACAGTATTATATTATTATCCAGCCAGCCGCAGCGACCCCCCTTACCATACAGTATTATATTATTATCCAGCCAGCCGCAGCGACCCACCTTACCATACAGTATTATATTATTATCCAGCCAGCCGCAGCGACCCCCCTTACCATACAGTATTATATTATAATCCAGCCAGCCGCAGCGACCCACCTTACCATACAGTATTATATTATAATCCAGCCAGCCGCAGCGACCCACCTTACCATACAGTATTATATTATTATCCAGCCAGCCGCAGCGACCCCCCTTACCATACAGTATTATATTATTATCCAGCCGCAGCGACCCCCCTTACCATACAGTATTATATTATAATCCAGCCGCAGCGACCCACCTTACCATACAGTATTATATTATTATCCAGCCAGCCGCAGCGACCCACCTTGCCATACAGTATTATAACATTATATTATTATCCAGCCAGCCGCAGCGACCTACCTTACCATACAGTATTATATTATTATCCAGCCAGCCGCAGCGACCTACCTTACCATACAGTATTATATCATTATATTATAATCCAGCCAGCCGCAGCGACCTACCTTACCATACAGTATTATATTATTATCCAGCCAGCTGCAGCGACCCACCTTACCATACAGTATTATATCATTATATTATTATCCAGCCAGCCGCAGCGACCCACCTTACCATACAGTATTATATCATTATATTATTATCCAGCCAGCCGCAGCGACCCACCTTACCATACAGTATTATATTATTATCCAGCCAGCCGCAGCGACCCCCCATACCATACAGTATTATATTATAATCCAGCCAGCCGCAGCGACCCACCTTACCATACAGTATTATATTATTATCCAGCCAGCCGCAGCGACCCACCTTACCATACAGTATTATATTATTATCCAGCCAGCCGCAGCGACCCACCTTACCATACAGTATTATATTATTATCCAGCCAGTCGCAGCGACCCACCTTACCATACAGTATTATATCATTATATTATTCAGCCAGCCGCAGCGACCCACCTTACCATACAGTATTATATCATTATATTATTATCCAGCCAGCCGCAGTGACCCACCTTACCATACAGTATTATATCATTATCCAGCCAGCCGCAGCGACCCACCTTACCATACAGTATTATATCATTATATTATCCAGCCAGCCGCAGCGACCCACCTTACCATACAGTATTATAGGTACTAGTTTAGTTTCACAGCGCCAGCATGGCGCCGTGCTACTTCCGGGTTGTACGCTCGGCAAACTATCGAAAATAAAGTAACTTAACTCCATGCCAACATGGATAGTTCATACCCCCACTATCCATATTGGCATGGAGTTGATTTTAGATAGCGTGGCGAGCCACCGAGCCCGCAGCGTGGGCAAGCGAAGCGAGCCCCGCAAGGGGACTCAGACGCACTGCGCCATGCTGGCGCCGTGAAACTACACAAGTACCGTATTATATTATTATCCAGCCAGCCGCAGCGACCCACCTTACCACAAACTCAGCTGTCCAACACCACATCCTGGGGCAGATATACAGATATACACCACACTGCCCCCAGCTGTCCAACACCACATCTTGGGGCAAATATATACCGCACTGCCCCCAGCTGTCCAACACCACATCCTGGGGCAGATATACACAGCACTGCCCCCAGCTTGTCCAATACCACATCCTGGGGCAGATATATAACACACTGCCCCCAGCTGTCCAACACCACATCCTGGGGCAGATATATACCGCACTGCCCCCAGCTGTCCAACACCACATCCTGGGGCAGATATACACAGCACTGCCCCCAGCTGTCCAATACCACATCCTGGGGCAGATATATACCGCACTGCCCCCAGCTGTCCAACACCACATCCTGGAGCAGATATACACAGCACTGCCCCCAGCTGTCCAACACCACATCCTGAGGCAGATATACACCGCACTGCCCCCAGCTGTCCAACACCACATCCTGGGGCAGATATACACCGCACTGCCCCCAGCTGTCCAACACCACATCCTGGGGCAGATATACACCGCACTGCCCCCAGCTGTCCAACACCACATCCTGGGGCAGATATATACGACACAGCCCCCAGCTGTACAACACCACATCCTGGGGCAGATATATACCGCACTGCCCCCAGCTGTCCAACACCACATCCTGGGGCAGATATACACCGCACTGCCCCCAGCTGTCCAACACCACATCCTGGAGCAGATATACACCGCACTGCCCCCAGCTGTCCAATACCACATCCTGGGGCAGATATACACCGCACTGCCCCCAGCTGTCCAACACCACATCCTGGAGCAGATATATACCGCACTGCCCCCAGCTGTTCAACACCACATCCTGGGGCAGATATACACAGCACTGCCCCCAGCTGTCCAACACCACATCCTGGGGCAGATATACACAGCACTGCCCCCAGCTGTCCAACACCACATCCTGGGGCAGATATACACAGCACTGCCCCCAGCTGTCCAACACCACATCCTGAGGCAGATATACACCGCACTGCCCCCAGCTGTCCAACACCACATACTAGGGCAGATATATACTGCACTGCCCCCAGCTGTCCAACACCACATCCTGGGGCAGATATACACCGCACTGCCCCCAGCTGTCCAACACCACATCCTGGGGCAGATATACACCGCACTGCCCCCAGCTGTCCAACACCACATCCTGGGGCAGATATACACCGCACTGCCCCCAGCTGTCCAACACCACATACTGGGGCAGATATATACCGCACTGCCCCCAGCTGTCCAACACCACATCCTGGGGCAGATATACACCGCACTGCCCCCAGCTGTCCAACACCACATACTGGGGCAGATATATACCGCATTGCCCCTAGCTGTACAGGGCAATAATCCTGGGGGTAATACCACACTGCCCATGGGGACAGATACTATATATATATATATATATATATGCACAACAATTAGATGCCCCAAATAGGGGTAAGAGCTACGAAGAGTCATTATAACCCTATAATCACAGCTGGCACAATGCCCGTGTACCATGCTGGTATAACCCACATATATCAGAGGTGAAACCGGTAACTGGCAGAGCGTGCTGGCACATGCAGTTCAGCAGCTGGCGAGCCTTCTCTTACCTTGATCTGGGGTCAGTGCCCAGGTGAGGATGTGGCAGTAGGAGGGTACACTGTGCCAGGCTCCCTGTGATGCCCTCTGTCACCCCCAATCTGTGTAGCAGAAGCCTCACACACCAGCCTCTGCCTCTGCTCTCCTCATCAGACTGGATACCGTTTGGCTGCAGTTACTCACAGCCTATGAGTTTCCATAAAAGTCCTGCTCCCAGGTCATCCAGCACATTCCAGGCGATCCAAAATCAGCTCTCAGCTGTTCTGCATTCACACACACAGCCCCAACTGTTCCCAGTGCACCCTCACTTCTGGCTGGTCAATGGGAGCAGGGTGGGGGCACTCAACGAGTTAACCCTTATCCAGCTCTCAGGATACTGGGACCCATTATCTGGATATTTATTAATAAACCTCAGACATCAGAATCTGTGGGGGAGACCTAGACAGACATCGTCCGCCCTTCACACGCGGGTTCTGGAGAATTCCCAGGAGGGCAGAAGGGATGTTATCTATTAACAAAATAGTAAAACATTTATATTTATATATTTATACTGTGTGTGTGTATATATATATAGATAGATATATATAAATATATATATAATTTTTTCGTAACAATTTTTTATTTTTTTTTACTTTGTAAGAGTTTGTTATGTTACTGTATTTTGGAAACAGAAAGTGAAAGTTCCCCCAAGCTCTGCTTCTATTGGCAGAGGACCTGCTGGGTATAGTAGTACACTCCCATCTCTGCCAATGGCAGTATCCGGGGAGGGCATTAGGCTGGGCACACAGGGCAGTATTTGGGGAGGGCATTAGGCTTGACACACAGGGCAGTATCTGGGGAGGGCATTATGCTGGGCACACAGGGAAGTATCTGAGGAGGGCATTAGGCTGGGCACACAGGGAAGTATCTGGGGAGGGCATTAGGCTGGACACACAGGGCAGTATTTGGGGAGGGAATTATGCTGGGCACACATGGCAGTATTTGGGGAGGGCATTAGGCTTGGCACACATGGCAGTATCTGGGGAGGGCATTAGGCTGGGCACACAGCAGGGCAGTATTTGGGGAGATGGGGGGGAGGGTGTCATTCGCACAAGACAAAAGATAGTGACCGGACCCCTAATATGTCCACTGGAATATATTAGTTTCTTGGGAACATGGGTGTGCCAAGGACAGTATTTGGGGAGGGCATCATGCTGGGCACACAGGTGTTAATCCATTTGGCGTCTCCTCCGTTCCAGTGAGCTCTGGGCAAATTCATCATCTCTGATCTCCCAGGGCCATAGAGACAATGCCGCCCTGGTGTATCCGCCATATACCTGCTCAGTGTCCCAGTAGTAACTTATGCCGGCCATAAACTAGACCAGGCGTCCTCAGCTCCTGACTGTCATTGTTCAAACATCCTGCTGCATGCCAGTTAGGAACTGGCATATCTCTCTCTACACCATGATACATATGCGCCCATGTGAGTATTTGGCTGGGTCAGTCATTGTCCCACCTAATTCCACAGACTAAATATCCTCAAAACAGGACCTGTACCTGGGGGTTGGAGCAGGAAACCCCCACACTAAAGGAGAATTGCTCCAACCAGCCAACTAGCTGCCCCCAAATCCTCCTATTCCCTGCGGTGACCAGCACTTGTACAATGCATGTAATCAGGTCCGGGAACAGAACCCGTCCTGCCCCATGCACACTGGCGTACAGCAGATGCCCTGCAGGATACGGTCATTGGGCATTTACACCGAGTTCTTGGAAGTTGTAGCCAGCAAGACAAATGATTCATATAACTTAATGTATAGAGAAATGGTGGATCCGGCTTTCTGGTGGGTCCTCAGAGGTTCCTGGTAGCAGCAAGTCCATAAATCTCAATGGAATATCAGTGTAGGCCGAGGGGTATATGTAACAGCTTGCGACTTGTAGGTATCAGAGTGCCCAATGTTGTAAGGGGTCAAATCATTATATGGTAGAAGAAAGTTGGTTTTGCCTGGTACCCTTGTAAACCCCCCTCCAGGGCAGCATTACCAGCGACTTTCTGGATCTTCAAGTCATGGGAGGTTCCATTTTCATTAAAGCCACATTTGTTTGGTCCATGGAGCCCACCACAATATAAAACCATATTTCTCATTGTGATGGAAAATGGCCCTTATTCAGATCTGATCGCAGTACAAATTTGTTCTCAAAATGGGCAAAACCATGTGCACTGCAGGTGGGGCAGATGTAACCTGTGCAGAGAGTGTTAGATTTGGGTGGGGTGTGCTGAAACTGAAATCCAAATTGCAGTGTAAAAATAATTCTGCCAGTATTTACCCTGCACAGAAACAAAGCAACTCACCCAAATCTAACTCTCTCTGCACAAGTTACATCTGCCCCACCTGCAGTGTTTTGCCCATTTTGAGAACAAACTTGTACTACGAGTGGGGGTACCTTCCATTATCCAATCCAGTGAGGACGGCACTAGAATTAGGAGAGTTTATATAATGAGGACAATAATTAAAGACAGATGCAAGGCATGTATATATGTATATCAAACCTCCAATGCCAGGGGCAGTGTTGGCACTGGGGTCAGTGACACATGGAAGGGTCACACTTGGGTACGGCCTGTGACACCTCCAGCTGAGCAAGACTAAGCTACCTACAGGCCCCCAAAAATAATTGTGACCCCCACAGCCATCATTGGTATTGGCATCGTATCATCGGCAAGGATGGCAAATTCACCAACCATTAGTGGCAAACCATCAATGTCCACCTTATAATATCTCACCCAATGCTAATGTGTACCTCTGTCTATGCCATGTTTGGTAAGGTCAGTGAAAGGGGTATAATACATTGTCCCCGTGTATGCTGGGTAAGGGGGTGGAAGGGCAGCGGGTGGGAGAGGAGGGTAATAAGTGACCCCTTTGTCTGTTTCTGTCACTTCAGCTGTGAAAACCGTGACAAGCTGAACTAACACCCAGGTGCACAAGCCCTAAACCAGGGGCGTGAGAGAGAGACGGCCCAGGGGCTGGGGGGGGGGGGGTTCTAAATGTAAATAAGCACAGACAAATGTAACAGGTGCTTAACCCCTTTGAATGCCAAGGGAATTTGTCAAAATAGGTGTGAATGGCAGAGCGAACCTTTTTATGAAGCCCACTGAGTGCCAAGATTGCTGTGAGAGGTCCTCAAATTATCCTCTGTTCTTTTTTTTTTTTTTTTGGGGGGGGGGGGGGGGGGGGCAATATTTAACTAAACATCAATGAATTGACTCGGCCATATTTGTATTTATATATAGTCGCTGTGGGCATTTTAATGGATATTTTGAGGATCTCGCAGAGAACCGTTGGCACTTAAAAGGGTTAAGGGCCACATCTCCCCCTCCCCCCCGAAAAATCATAATTGGAAAAATTTGTTTGTGGCACAAAACGTTTTAAACTTCTTATTGAATAATCAAACTTCACAGACTTTTTTTTTGTAATGTTTATTAGCGAAACATATATAAAGAATATACATATATTTGTTCATTTTCATCCTCATATGCGATTCTTAATCAATACAAACGGACATATAATAATCACGTCATTTTCATATCGATATTTCCAAATAGATCTCGAGCTTTCGAAGATTCCAGTGAAAACGGCAAAAACAACAAACACGGGGCAGATGTATTACGCCTGGTAAAGTGAGAAAGTGGAAGGTGATAATGCACCCGCCAATCAACTCCTAACTGTCATTTTTTTTAAACACAGCTGATTGGCTGTTGCGCTATCACCGCTTTATCACTTTTCCAGGCTTAGTAAATCTGCCCCAAGATTCCAAACCAGGAGATGTTCCCGGCATCCACCGAACATCTGATTTCTGCGAGGTCACCTGCTGCGGCCGCTGATAACAGATTGTGTGCTAACATTATATATTATATACATAGTAATGTGACAGATAGAACAGTCTTCCCTAAGGGACAGAAAGTCCCCAAAGACAATGCAGGTCAGTGCTACATGTCCATTGACCTGTCTGTATAATATATAAATAATGGCATAAATATTGCATGTGTAACAGATAACAGTCAGTATAGGATGTCCCAGGATAGAAGACAGTCTATTGAGCAGTGTGCTCTTATACTGCCCCCCATGGTCGGTGGCTGTATTGCTCAGGAAGCACGTGCAGAAACATCTTTTGGTGTCAGAGACCTGGTCTCCTCCTGCAATTAGTGACTTCACACCACGAGTACAATAACATAAATAAATTCCTTATTAGGCTGAAGCAGTCATAAATTGGTAATATGTTGTTATCAGTCACCTTAATTATACAAATATGAACGGAAGATGTTTTTTTTGCAGGAAAAAAAATGAATTTGTGACTTTCATTCTTGAATGTTTTTTTATTCTGTAATGCAGTAAGAGATTGGTACAGAGAGAATAGTAAGTATATCCCTGCAAAATCTGACATACGCGTTTCACTGCAGAATATCTCATACGTGCTTCACTGCTAAATATCATACGCGTTTCACTGCAGAATATCACATAAGCGCTTCACTGCAGAATATCTCACACGCTTTCACTGCAAAACAAACCATACGCGTTTCACTGCAAAACAACTCATACGCGTTTCACTGCAAAAAAACTCATACGCGTTTCACTGCAAAAAACTGATACGCGTTTCACTGCAAAAAACTGATACACGTTTCACTGCAGAATATCTCATACGCGTTTCACTGCAGAATATCTCATACGCGTTTCACTGCAGCTTATCCAGCAGTGAAATATTATGTTATATTATATTAGTTTATATTATGCAGTATTTCTTATTGAGTACATGTGGTTTATTGCGTTACTTTCTAAACAGGGTGACCCATAAAAGTGTAGAAACCACTTACAAAAAGGACATGAGTAAGAAAATATTAATCCAGTGCTTACACATATGACATGGAGGTGGGTAAAAACTTTTTAGGGTATGTCACCAGTATGGCGGCCATCTTGAAGTTGTGCACCTTGGATGCAACTCTAATTTTTAATTGGGAAGGTAGTCATGTGACCTATCCAACATACAGAAATGTTTTCATTTGCAGGTAGTGACGTTAATGACAATGGCACTAACACAAACAGGGTGTGCTGAGATCGTCTTGTTATCTGGATAATGGAGATTGAGATTTGAAACCGTGTCAGTTACTAAAGGGAAAACCGCGCATCAAATAGCGTGTATGCAAAGCATACTAAATACTTCTACAAATAATAATAATAAAATATAAAAAATAAAGTTTTTTTGCCTCTCAAAAAACAATAATTGAAAAAATGTCCTGCTCCTCAGTAACCAACCTGCCTAGTGCCCCCAAATCTATATAAGGGGCTGCTTCTATTTACCAGCTGCGCTCGCTAGTTCTGGAGACGCTCCCTACGCCCTGTGTGTGGTTTATGTTTCCAAAAAAATCTTTTGTTTAAAAACTTTTTTGACTTTGTGATTGCAGCAGAGATATGATTTGTGGTAAGGATTTATCAGGGAATCCGGGGGGGTGGGGGCGGAGGCAGATTATATCCCCACAGCCAATTATGTATAGCTATACTGTGATTGGCTTTGGTACCGGGAGGGTACCGGGAGGGGCCCGATGCTAATTAGCATCAGGCCGGTACACCCTAAGTGCAGGGGCCCAAATAGTATAGCCCCACAATGGATTACTGCCGTTACCTTTATGCAGTAGGATTGTGTTCTGTATAACCAGACGGGACAAAATCCATCTCATCTTATATATCTAACTTTATATAACTATAGCGCTTGGATTCATCATGTTTAATGTCAGATTTATATTATCGGTATTTCTGCCAAACGACAAATTCGGCAAAGAACTGAACTAACACTAATGAATGATACAAACAGACAAACCTGCAAATAAAGGGTCTGAAGACGACAGATAATAGCGCCATCCTTCCTCCTCGCACTATAATCTATCGTACGGATACCGGGTGTTACCGGACAAGACCTATTTGGTAAGGGTGGGAGAAAACTTATGTGGATCCTGCAGCGGATTCGTGGGAATGAACCCGTCACTATGCTCAATAGAGGCAGGTTACAACGTTTAATAATATTTAGCGACAAAGCAGAAAATGAATCCTTCAAGACCCAGTAGCGTTGCCTAGGCCAGGGGTGGACAATAGAATATAGAAATTCGGAGTCAGTAGTATCATTTAAAGAGTCATGAGAGGTGCGCAATCTCTGACACCAGTATGAGCGGTAAAATGCACCTGGTGAAACGCGCCGTATTGGAGGGGAAGTCGGCTTCAGCAGTCATTTTCATGGGGTATTACATATCTCGGGGCTATTCCATCTCTGCGGCAGGCACATTGTTAAGAAGATGTAGTCTACAATTGAGGGGTGTCCATAGTAAATTAGGGACAACTGATAAGCCCCCAGGAACTCAAGTTTTCCACATGAGCATAGTGTATTGATGCCCTCTTATAAGTAAGTGATCAGCTCAATCACTGGCGGGTGACTTTGGATAATAAGGATGGTGGACATCAAGCGTGACCAGATATGTGGGCAGCAGGGCATCAAGCGTGACCAGATATGTAGGCGGCAGGGCACCTTCACGCCAGACTGTGTGCAATAAAGTGCAATAACATTTCAGAGAAAATGTAGTTGTGTATACTGGTCAAATACCAACATATTACATGCTACATACAGTGCGTGTAAAGCAGGATGACGCAACCTGAGGCTCTCCACCTGTTGTTTAAAAACAACGTCAAACAACATGGATGCTGGGAGTTGTGGTCCAGCTGGAGAGCCGCAGGCTGCTTTCCTCCAATGTAAACAGCAATTCTTGGTCCCGTTATCCCCAACAACCTCCCTGAGCACAAAGTAAACATCGGTTTACAGCGTGTACTATTATCAAGGCCTCCCCATGTCGATTAGCGAATATATACAGTGCGGCTTCCACTCACCACAACGAGAGCAGCCATTTCCCGGAGGGTGTGGCACAAAATGGCTGCCCTCACTGTTGGTTCACATAGAACTGGACAGAAGTGGGCTTCAGCGAGCCTGCTCCCATGTAGTCCCCAAGCATCTCTGCGCGGTGCTGCAGACACTGCATGATGTCTTCTGACAAAGTCTCAACGCTCGTATAGCGAACCTTCCGCAGGTCAAAGATGTCTTTCAGGAACTGAAGAACTTGATCCTATATGATGGGAGGAAAATCATTTGATGATCACAGCGTCTAAAATGCAATGAAAGTCTACAAGATGTAATGCAAACGTACAGTGCGGGACACCATTTTGTGGGAAGGGAACAAGTAAGTCTACACAGTAATGTGGCCTATCTGGGGACTGAATACTAATCATTGTCTCATTCACAAAATGGCTGCCTTCACTTCGTGTAGATGACACGAACACTATAGCCACACCGGTACTTGTGTATTTCGGCGGCGCCCCCGTTTTCCATCGCGCAATGTTTTAATCGCATGCCATGCAACCGATGGCATGCGATGCAACGCGATTTTTGCCCCCCATACGATGAAAGATTGTATAACCGTAACTGGTGCTTACAATGTTAAATGCACCCCCACGCCACCCCCCCCCCCCCCACTATAAACGTGAACCCGAAGCGTGGCGAGCGCAGCGAGCCCGCTTGGGGCGGCGGTACGCGTCCTCCGACCTTTTCATACCCCCACTATCCACGTCGGCGTGGAGATGAGAATAGAAAGTGTGGCGAGCGCAGCGAGCCCCGCGAGGGGACGCGGATACCTTCGCAGCCTTCACAGGTATCCGCGTCCGCTCGCCACGCTTCGGGCTCGCTGCGCTCGCCACACTTTCTATACTCAACTCCACGCCGACGTGGATAGTGGGGGTATGAAAAGGTCGGAGGACACGTACCGCCGCCGCTCGCCATGCTTCGGGTTCACGTTTATAGTGGGGGGGTGGCGGGGGGGTGCATTTAACATTGTAAGCGCCCATTAGGGTGCTTATACAATGTTTAATCGCATCGCATTGTATGGCATTGTATGCCATATACAATGTCATACAATTTTAAAATTGTATGGCATTGTACAATATCGCGTCGAATCGCATACCATCGTATGCCTTATGGTATGCGATGCCAAACTACACAAGTACCGCCACACCTAGTTCCCAGTGGTGTAACAATGCCACTACAGTACAAGTGGTGGTGTGTTTGGAGCCGGTGCAGTGGGAGCACGGGGTCTCTGCAGATTTTATGCGGTCTGGACCAGTGTTCCCGCTGTGCGTGTGTGTGTAAAATTGGGACTTACTTGGTAATACCTTACTAGAGATTAAGCCGGGAACGTGGGGGGAGGTTTCTTCCTATGTGCATCAAACTTCCTGCAGTGATAGGCTCCAGACAGTACAGTCACTGCCTGTGTAGACACTGTGGCGGCAATATTACCTTGTAGAAGCAGCACAGATCATGTAATTGATTCTTGGGTCCCAGGAAGCCCCAGGCCAGGACCGGGCTGATCTGCTCACACACGGCGTAGAAATGTGCAAAGAATCCATCGGGCAGCTGCAAGGCAGGAGACAAATGATGGTCACCAGTACTGACAGCTGCATGAGCTCAACTGAGCAAGCTCCATCTAGTGGCCGCTGGCGTTCAAAACACTTGCATCCCCCCCAAAGAGATGAGGAGCCTTTTATTATATAGGATATAGATGAGTTATTAATTTTATTCCATAAGGAGAGAAAGAACGTTTTACTGAAATAAATATATTTATTTTGTTCAATCAATCCGCACTCCAATCCTGAAACCTTTAGTAGGGGTGCTCCTTAAGGAAATGGGTATTCCAATAATAGTAGGTAGTCCCACGCAAGGAACCGGTGAGGGCACTCACCAGGAAGATAAAGACAACATTGTATTTGTATATCCAAAAATCAGAACATATCTGGTCTAGTCAACGTTTTATCCCCGTAGGGCCATTGTCAAGACAGGTAACAGCATTCAACAAGTCAGCATGCAAGCAGAGGGCAGACTAAGGCTGCTGTGTGTCTGATCGGTGTGGTATAGGCAGGGCTATTTCTCTGTAGGCTCCAGCAGGAACTGAGGCCCTTATTCTAGTTCACTCTTTCTGACAAAATATTTCTTAGATGGACAAAACCATGTGCACTGCAGGTGAGGCAGGTGTAAAACCCCACCCAAATCTAATTATCTCTGCACAAGTAACACCTGCCTCACCTGCAGTGCACATGGTTTTGTCCATCTAAGAAATATTTTGTCAGAAAGAGTGAACTAGAATAAGGGCCTCAGTTCCTGCTGGAGCCTACTGAAAAATAGCTCTGGGTATAGGGTTCCGACAGTCGGGATCCCTACAGTCATTAGCCTGACGTCGGGATCCAGACTGGCCGGACTCCTGCGGGCACGGTGGCTCGCTACACTCGCCTCCTATTCTATTCTCCCTCTATGGGGGTTGTGGACCACCATGAGGGAGAACAGCCGGTGGCCTTCGGGAACCCGTCTGTCGGTGTTTTAATAGTCGGGATCCCGACGTCGGGTAAATGACTGTTGGGATCCGGCACCCGTCTGATCTATATAGTTGCACCAATCAATGCTTTCCTTTTTGGATATACAAATAACATGTTGTCTTCATCTTCCTGGTGAGGGCCTCTCCGGTTTATTGACTGGGACGAAACCTTTAGAACCAGGGAATAAATGTCTGGTTATTATACCTGCAGGATTGTTATATCTGTACACAGCAGCGGCTGTGGGGTAACGGTGGATGGTATTTTAAATCTACAATGTCTAGGTCGACAGTCAAAAGGTTGACAGGGTCCAAAGGTCGATATCCAAAAGGTCAACATGATTTTTTGGGGTATCTATGTCGACATCTAAGTGTACCACTACACTGGCCATGTTTCGGGCTCCAAACACTATAGCATTCTTCCTCCACGCCGCAGTGGATGGTGGGGTATGAAATACCGCCTGTCAGCACATGTTGGCTCAAATGTTTTTTTTTTTAAGAATGTCGACCTTTTCACCACGTCGACCTTTGGATCCTGTTGCCCTTTTGACTGTTGACCAATAGTGGTCGACTTTATGACTGTCGACCTAGAGTCAGTCTATCATGAGTCCGGATACCGGGTTTACGTGTCGTCCATGCTAGGCTGACAATCAATAGGTTGATATGCAAAATGTCGGCTTTGAAAAAAGGCCGACATGAAAAAGTCAACATGAATTTGTCACCTTTTCTTGGTGCCAATGTCGACACCCGAGCAGGTTATTAGTGTAGCACTTGGCTCACCACGCCTCGGTGCCCACATGGATATTAACGTATGAAAAAGTAAAAAACCTCATGTCGACCTTTTCATATGCTGACCGTTGTCCTGTCGACCTTTTGTCAATGTTGACCCTGTGCATGTCGACCCATCAGCACAGCAGCTGTAAGCCCAGGATATATATGGTAATGCAATGGCGGCAGCGCTTTCAGGAAAGAACCGATGGTGAACGGGAACGATGGAGATGCGATGTGGGGAGTAACAGATGGGATCATGCGCTGGGTTCTGGCTGCCTGCGGCTTATTACATGGTTACCAGTCATGGCACTCAGTGTACCCACAATGTGACACACAGGGAACATGCCCGACATGCCCACATCCGAGTTCCCCCACAGTCTGTACAACTGCCTTACCTTCATCTGTTGCTTCTTCTGCTTGAGTACAGACCAGCAGCTGGACATCACCGCCTGGGGACAAAGGAACACCGGTCAGTCTAACCGACATGGTGCAGCACCAGGAGAGCAGGCGGCTCACCCCAGAGAACAGATAGTCAATAGAACGTCACATCTTCCCCCCCAGTGAGTAAGGAGCATGGGTCCCTCCACACCAGTGAGCAAGGAGCATGGGTCCCTCCACACCAGTGAGCAAGGAGCACGGGTTCCTCCACCCCAGTGAGTAAGGAGCACGGGTCCCTCCACACCAGTGAGCAAGGAGCATGGGTCCCTCCACACCAGTGAGCAAGGAGCACGGGTCCCTCCACACCAGTGAGCAAGGAGCACGGGTCCCTCCACACCAGTGAGTAAGGAGCACGGGTTCCTCCACACCAGTGAGCAAGGAGCACGGGTCCCTCCACACCAGTGAGTAAGGAGCATGGGTCCCTCCACACCAGTGAGTAAGGGGGATGGGTTCTTCCATGCCAGTGAGTGGGGGATGGGTTCTTCCATCCCAGAGAGTAGGGGGGATGGGTTCTTCCATCCCAGAGAGTAGGGGGGATGGGTTCTTCCATCCCAGAGAGTAGGGGGGATGGGTTCTTCCATCCCAGAGAGTAGGGGGGATGGGTTCTTCCATGCCATAGAGTAGGGGGATGGGTTCTTCCATCCCAGAGAGTAGGGGGATGGGTTCTTCCATCCCAGAGAGTAGGGGGGATGGGTTCTTCCATGCCATAGAGTAGGGGGATGGGTTCTTCCATCCCAGAGAGTAGGGGGGATGGGTTCTTCCATGCCAGAGAGTAGGGGGGATGGGTTCTTCCATGCCATAGAGTAGGGGAATGGGTTCTTCCATCCCAGAGAGTAGGGGGGGAATGGGTTCTTCCATGCCATAGAGATGGGGGGATGCATTATTCTCAATACAGCTGTTCAGGGGACTTGCCTGGCATTTTTATTCTGGGACTGGGTTAATTCAGATACAGGAAAGGGTTTTCCCGTTTTAAAATCAGGTTTATTATTGGTGTCTATGTACCCTCCTGCAACCTTTATTCAATCATTACTTTATCTCCCTCGTTTCCATGCTTTTTCTCACCAAAGCCATTAGAGTAAATTGGCAGAGCTCTTTATTTTTTGATGCTGGGATTAAAAACTACATAGAACCAAGGGCATTACTAATCTATATCGTATCCAAGGTCATTACTAATCTGCATCATATCCGATGCCATTACTGATCTGCATTGTATCCGAGGTCATTACTAATCTGCATCGTATCCAAATTCATTACTAATCGGCATCGTATCCGAGGTCATTACTAATCTGCATCGTATTCGAGGTCATCACTAATCTGCATCATATCAGAGGTCATTGCTAATCTGCATCGTATCAGAGGTCATTGCTAATCTGCACCGTATCCGAGGTCATTACTAATCTGCATCGTATCCGAGGTCATCACTAATCTGCATTGTATCAGAGGTCATTGCTAATCTGCATCGTATCCGAGGTCATTACTAATCTGCATCGTATCAGAGGTCATCACTAATCTGCACTGAATCAGAGGTCATTACTAATCTGCATCGTATCCGAGGTCATCACTAATCTGCATCGTATCAGAGGTCATTGCTAATCTGCATCGTATCCGAGGTCATTACTAATCTGCATCGTATCTAGCAATCCTGGGGCATTTTTTCAATCCCGGGAATCGGGATTGAAAAATGCACAATCCCGGGATTCCTGGGATACCGGGTTTGGCATCCCTAAAAGAAAACCGCCCATCCCCCTTACTTTAGTGGAGCAGGGCAGGCGGCGGCTGCGACGTCGGATGGAGGGGATAGCTGTGTGTGGCAGGGAGAGGTCGGGCTCCGTGAGCGTGTTCTGGCGCTGGAGGTGCAGCGCTGTGGCCTGCGCAGCGTGACCCATAGGTCACGCTGCGCAGGCCGCAGCGCTGCACCTCCGGCTATGAAATCCGCTGGCCGTCCGACCTCTCCAAGTTACAGGAACCTGCTCGCCATCTGACACAGTGAGTGAGAGATGTTAATACATCCCGCTCAGAGGCCAGAATTCACTCGCCACTCGACCTCTCGCGGCCGTACCCCGGGTCTGGATAAACCGGGCAGCGTCTGAGCGGGTGCTCAGACGCTGCCCGGCAATAGACTGCACAATCCCGAAATCCCGGGATTGGATAGTCCAATCCCGGGATTGAAATCCCGGACATTTTGAGGCCAAATCCTGGGATCCCGTCAATCCCGGGATTGGTCACCCTAATCGTATCCGAGGTCATTACTAATCTGCATCGTATCAGAGGTCATTGCTAATCTGCATCGTATCCAAGGTCATTACTAATTAGCGATGCATCAGCAACTTTCCAGTCAGCCTTTTCTCTCCTTATGGTGGGTGGCACGTTGTGTACAGTGTATATAGAGAACCATGCTGAATTAGGCCCTCTAAACATAAGGAATATCTCTTTTAGAATGTTTTTTTATTTTCCAAACCCAAACAAAGCGCACAGCAGACAGCGGAGTGCTCGAGGCCTTAACACAAAACGCCCCCCCCCCCCCCCTCTCAGATCTCCCTGTAACGGAAAGTTACTTAAGTGTATGGAGACCCTGTTTCTGCGCCTCCTAGATTTTATTTATTTTATTCTTTGCAGGAGATAATAGCAGAACGCTGATGACAAAATCAGACGTCCGCTGCTTATGTCTAGGGCCGGAGAGGACGTTTTCTAAGCTACTGTCTGCCGACACGTCAGTAACGATATCCGCATTCTATTCCGAGCATCACGAGATGATCCCACAGAGGGGTCTTGCTGAGTAAGGAAGCTGGGATATAGTTCAGCCTCGTACCGAGCCCTCTCCGGGGAGACCAGTCTGTCCTGCTGGTGATTAAACGCACCCGTCTGAACCGCAGACAAGATTTGGCAATGGCGTCCTCCTTTGTTACGGGACATGTATGTTCTGCTTCTGTTGCAGCGGATTCTGTGCCAAACGGAGCACTAACTGAAACAAAGATGCTCATTCCGACGGAGAACAGAGGAATGTGGAAAAAGACATACGATACTTTTATTTTTTTCCCCTGAAGTTTCTGATGTGCCAAACATGAAATAGTTTAGTCAGTCGCAGCGATTTGCCCAAATATGGGCTGAAATCACAATGTAAGGATGGAGGAGACAGATCCGTAATATATGTAGCAGAAACCTGTTCTGGTCACAAATCCGGTGAGAATCAATCCGTCCCTAATAACGTAGCGCAGTAATGTGTGGTGAACTCACTGTGGTACTCGGATAGGAGAGCGCAGGTTTTCGCGTTCGATGGTGAGTTGGGCTGTTGGCCGGCGCATATTATTGGTTTGGAATTTTACAGCTTTTTAGTTGGCGGCACGTTCCTTTGTTGCGCAGAACGGTGGTTCCGCGACATGGCGCCCGCTCCGGGGACGTGTGTACTGCTGGTTTGTGCAATTGGTCCAAGTTTTTTAATGGCGCATGTATTCAAGTCGCACAGCGCTGTGTACGCGCAGTCGCAATAGTGATTAATGCGTGGTTTCAGAAATGCTGTCGGTGTTCCATGGCGATGAATGTCAGGAGGCTCTGCAGATGCACAGAAAAGCACTGCATTATGGGTTGGCGGTGGAAAGTGTCGCTGGCGGTGCGCATGAGAGGATATAAACACCACTTATCCGCTGTACTCCACGGAGAGGGCCATGGGTTCTAGATCAGGCTGCGGCTACCGACATCCCAGCATGCATTGCCAAAGTTTTAGCCTTCTCTAATAGCAAAACTGCGGCAAGGCATGCTGGGACTTGTAGTTTCACAACAGATGGAGAGAGTCACAGGTTTGCCAGACTTGATCTAGATCCTATTGCCAGAGGTCATACAACTGCGACTTGTGGCAGACCGGATACTAGGAGCCGACACTGAAGCACTGGGTTTTGTGACCTGCGCTGGTTGTCAGTGATGACAGCTCGCTCCCGGGTCAGGCAGAACGACAGCGCAGATACGGCAACTTCTTATCTACACATTCCCTTCCTTACTTGGGCCGGCAATGGTGCTATCAGTAATTACTGCAGACACCCGCGCCTAATAATAGCAGCTGCTCACCGTTTCTTTGAAGGCGGAGTTTAACCAATGGTTCTTCACCACATTCTGTATGGACAAAGGTGGATTTTCGAGATCTTCTAGAGAGTCCATGACAATGAAATCCAAGACGATGTCATAGAAGTTCACGTCCTTCACCTGCGTTCACATGGGACACAAAGAGATGAGTCAGGGCATCACACACACACACATATACACACTCACTCACAGAATATAAAGGTTCGCAGGCGGTTACAAAGCCAGGCCAGCAGCAACAGTGTGTTCGAGAGACTTCAACAGCCTATTTCAGGCAGAAGTGCTTTGACAATACTCTACCGGTGCTTAGTAAATACCATAACGATTACACAGGTGATGTGGAGTCGCTGACTAATGCTACATACAGCTCCAAGTCTCGCCGCTCTGGGGAATATTTCATTCGGTGTCACAAAGTGTCTGTGTCTTGTCACATAAATGGGTTGTTTATATTTTACGGAGGGCTCAGACGGCAGCCATGGGAACATCAGATAAAGCCTTGTGACATCCTCCAGATGCTATGCCCGCAGCAGACAATGGGGTTATTGCTGAGCCGGCTCAAAACTGAAGAAAGAAACAAGTCTGCTTCCACCCAAAAGCACAATTGGAGCGGTCTCCTCGTCTGCAGCAGTAGCAGAGGTGTCTGGTTTACACCAGGTGCCCGGGAAAGGTGCGTCTGCGCTGCTACCCTACACCCATTATGGTGTATGACATAATCTGCATTGGCGCATATATGCATGCAATCTACATGTATGAAACATGGGCTTTGGAATCCTTTGGTGCAATAATCACAGGGGGCAGCCAATGCACACACTGGCTCAGTCACTAATGTGGGCCAGGCAGATATAAATGAATGGACATAGGATGACCCTCTGCTCGATAATACACAAGTCTGATATTTCCCAGTCAATTGCTTATAATTATCGGTTAACCCTTTATTTAACATTATAGGCATAAAAAGGGTGTTTCATATGGAAAAACTTATTTATTAATCCAAGATATATATATGAATATAAAATTCCCCTAACAAAGGAAACGTTTTTATTAATCTGCCAGAGAACAAAGTTCATGCCAGATTGGAATGCATTGGGGGCCCCCTGACCGCTGGAACTGGATCTCAAAATCTTCAAGTGGATAGAAATGTTAGTCACAACCAGTACTAATTTTCTGGAAAAATAGGTCCAGGAACTCCAGGTCTGGGAAGGATCAATTAAATAAAAAATAATATATATAATAAAGAGAGGGAGGGAGATATAGATGTATATATTGTATTTAGAAACAAAAGGCACTCACAAGTGACTTTAAAATAAAACTTATCTTATGGAAAGTACATATTTAGTTCCGGATGATGTCATATTTAATTAGAGGTTCAGGAACTGAGTTCCTGCTGGTTCCTGCTGAAAAATAGCACTGGTCACAACACAATGGTCCGATGGAGCCACACAGTGATTTCCACCACGTTTTGAAAAGTGTGTGAGGGGAGAGGGCACTGCTCCGGAGAGCTTACATTCTAAAAGGAGAGGGGCAGCCAAACTCAGGGGGGACAAGGATGAGGTAGACCATGAATGTGGAACAGAGGGTTAGGATGAGAGTTGGCTGGGTTTGGGGGAGAGGTGGGTCTTGAGAGCCTATTTAAAGTTTTGTAAAGAGTTGGAGAGTCTGAGGGGGAGAATTCCAGAGAAAGGGAGCAGCACATGTAAAGTTCTCCTTTCATTCAGATCTCTACATAAATTCATGTTCGGTTGAATGGAATATTATATTATTATGATGTCCCAAAGAACATCCTACATCACAACCTACATAAAAGGGTCTTTAATGCCAATAAAGATATAATAGAACTTATTGTGACTTTGTCATATTAAACTCCATATATTATGTCTTTGTGATCTTAAACGATTCGAGTGCCAGACTAGCTTGTTTATTCCCCTCTCGTAAATGCTAGAGTTTAAATAGATCTGTTTTGTGTTACAGTATTTTTCGCTTTTTTGTGTATTTGTTGCAGAAATTGTCAGATGATAGGAAGATAATTACAGTCATGGTTTTAACACTGTACCACATACTGCACACATCACACCTGCTCAGGTGAGTCTTCTTGTGACACCGAAATAGCTTGGTAAAAGGTCACTTAATATATACACACACACACACACACAACACAACACACACTAGTACCGATCTCCTGATAAAATATCATAATATACATTTTAGCCGGATTTTCTCGCCAAATTCTCCAGAAAACATAATGACAGTTCTATTAACATGGATGTACGTGAGCTTTATACTCCTGTCTACTGCACAGAATTGTAGTCTGGATGATGGTAAGCTCTCTGGGTCACCTTCCCTAGGGGTCTCTGATTGTTGTTGTTATGTGAATATGGAAGTGATCATGTAGCGCGGACCCCGGCTTCTCCTTCTCCCTAATCTGTTTAGCAGAGATCACTGATCACGTCTGTGTCTGAGAATATCACAGGGAAGAAGAGATGATTTTGCTTTTTCCATTGTGGTTTCAGAACGGTCTGAACAGATTTACAGACATGTCGCAATATAAAAATAATAATAATACCGGTATGTGTATGGTGACTGGGGAGATAAAGCCCCGGTATAAGTGTATGGTGACTGGGGAGATAAATCCCCGGTATAAGTGTATGGTGACTGGGGAGATAAATCCCCGGTATAAGTGTATGGTGACTGGGGAGATAAAGCCCCGGTATAAGTGTATGGTGACTGGGGAGATAAATCCCCGGTATAAGTGTATGGTGACTGGGAGATAAAGCCCCGGTATAAGTGTATGGTGACTGGGGAGATAAAGCCCCGGTATAAGTGTATGGTGACTGGGGAGAGAAAGCCCCGGTATAAGCGTATGGTGACTGGGGAGATAAAGCCCCGGTATAAGTGTATGGTGACTGGGGAGATAAATCCCCGGTATAAGTGTATGGTGACTGGGGAGATAAATCCCCGGTATAAGTGTATGGTGACTGGGGAGATAAAGCCCCGGTATAAGTGTATGGTGACTGGGGAGATAAATCCCCGGTATAAGTGTATGGTGACTGGGGAGATAAATCCCCGGTATAAGTGTATGGTGACTGGGGAGATAAAGCCCCGGTATAAGTGTATGGTGACTGGGGAGATAAATCCCCGGTATAAGTGTATGGTGACTGGGAGATAAAGCCCCGGTATAAGTGTATGGTGACTGGGGAGATAAAGCCCCGGTATAAGTGTATGGTGACTGGGGAGAGAAAGCCCCGGTATAAGCGTATGGTGACTGGGGAGATAAAGCCCCGGTATAAGTGTATGGTGACTGGGGAGATAAAGCCCCGGTATAAGTGTATGGTGACTGGGGAGATAAAGCCCCGGTATAAGTGTATGGTGACTGGGGAGATAAAGCCCCGGTATAAGTGTATGGTGACTGGGGAGATAAATCCCCGGTATAAGTGTATGGTGACTGGGAGATAAAGCCCCGGTATAAGTTTATGGTGACTGGGGAGATAAAGCCCCGGTACAAGTGTATGGTGACTGGGGAGATAAATCCCCGGTACAAGTGTATGGTGACTGGGGAGATAAAGCCCCGGTACAAGTGTATGGTGTCTGGGGAGATAAAGCCCCGGTATAAGTGTATGGTGACTGGGGAGATAAAGCCCCGATATAAGTGTATGGTGACTGGGGAGATAAAGCCCCGGTATAAGTGTATGGTGACTGGGGAGATAAAGCCCCGATATAAGTGTATGGTGACTGGGGAGATAAAGCCCCAATATAAGTGCATACCTCCCAACTTCCGTCCGGAGGAAATAGGGACACTCGCCCGAAAAGGGGGCGGGGCGTATGCAAATGAGGGCGCAGCTTATGCTAATTAGCCGCAACCTCATTTTCATACGAGAATAGACGCTGTGCGCATGCGCACAGCGTCTATTCTACTAGATTGGGGGGTCTCCCAACTGCCACCCCCCGCAGCGGGACAATGCCTGCCGCGGGTGGGACGTCGGGACAGGACCCGAAAATCGGGACTGTCCCGACGGAATCGTGACAGTTGGGAGGTATGTAAGTGTATGGTGCCCGGGAGATAAAGCCCCGATATAAGTGTATGGTAACTGGGGAGATAAAGCCCCGGTACAAGTGTATGGTGACTGGGAAGATAAAGCCCCGATATAAGTGTATGGTAACTGGGGAGATAAAGCCCCGATATAAGTTTATGGTGCCCGGGAGATAAAGCCCCGATATAAGTGTATGGTGACTGGGAGATAAAGCCCCGGTATAAGTGTATGGTGACTGGGGAGATAAAGCCCCGGTATAAGTGTATGGTGACCGGGAGATAAAGCCCCGGTATAAGTGTATGGTGACTGGGAGATAAAGCCCCGGTATAAGTGTATGGTGACTGGGAGATAAAGCCCCGGTATAAGTGTATAGTGGCCAGGGAGATAAAGCCCCGATATAAGTGTATGGTGACTGGGAGATAAAGCCCCGGTATAAGTGTATGGTGACCGGGAGATAAAGCCCCGGTATAAGTGTATGGTGACCGGGGAGATAAAGCCCCGGTATAAGTGTATGGTGACTGGGGAGATAAAGCCCCGGTATAAGTATAAAGCCCCGGTATAAGTGTATGGTAACTGGGGAGATAAAGCCCCGGTATAAGTGTATGGTGACCGGGGAGATAAAGCCCCGGTATAAGTGTATGGTGACTGGGGAGATAAAGCCCCGGTATAAGTGTATGGTGACCGGGGAGATAAAGCCCCAGTATAAGTGTATGGTGACTGTTGAGAAGGGGGGGGGGGGGGGGGGTGTTAATGAGGACAGATGACCATTAGAATTGCATAGTTACCCCTCTGGTGGCCAGCTCCATTTCGGTGTTTGTCCAGGTCTCCATCTTCTCCAGAAAACTCATCATCTCATCGTACGTTTCTTCAAATTTCTTCAGATTCTACAATGAAACATACAATACAATATACACAGTGCTGTCTCCCCGGTGACATACAATATACACAGTGCTGTCTCCCCGGCGACCGGTGACATACAATATATACAGTGCTGTCTCCCCGGCGACCTACAATATATACAGTGCTGTCTCCCCGGCGACCGGTGACATACAATATATACAGTGCTCTCTCCTCGGCAACCGGTGACATACAATATATACAGTGCTGTCTCCCCGGCGACCTACAATATATACAGTGCTGTCTCCCCGGCGACCGGTGACATACAATATATACAGTGCTGTCTCCTCGGCAACCGGTGACATAAGATAACTGCACAAGGAAGACGGAACCTTGTACCTTTCTGGCTCGGAGGATTAGGAAGGAGAACATCTTCCTACCAATCTCCATCAGGAATACTCTGTTGTCGATGTCAGAGATGATCACCTGCAGAAAGAAATGGCAAATATGGGACTGGCCTCATTGTAACATCGATGCCACTCATTTACCTATATGGCACTAGGGTGACCACCTCATCCCTTTAATTCCGGACACATATTAATTACACATTTGTCCGGAATTAAAGGGATGAGGTGGTAACCCTATATGGCACTCACACAGGGCTGTGTATGGGCCCCTACAGAATATTAGGGTCAAAAGAGATGTATTCACACCCATGCCCATCTCTGCATGTTCCCATTGTGATTGGTCATAGCGTAAATAACTGCACTGGGACAAACCAAGTGGCATGTATCACTTTCGCATGCAGGGTAAATACCGGCTGCTTTTGCATGTAGCTCATGGGTTGAGTATGAAATCACAGGATTGTGACAGTCAGAATGCCGTTGGATCCCCGGAACTATTTTAACTCTATGCCTTATCCTAGCCCACCCCTCCTGCAGCCTACTCTAACTGCCCCATCCCACAGCCTAACCCTCCCCCAGGGTCTAACCCCAACCCCAGAACTTGCCTCTAGGATCTTTCTGGATCCCATCTTGTAGCTCAGCTGGCCAGCTTTATTGTAGATCCTCCCACCTCAGCATGGGGTCACCGTGGTGGAGCGTCACTCGCTTTGCTGCCGCCCCATGTGTGTGTGGGAGGAAGGCTACTAGAACACTAATGCTGTGTATAGAATACCATGCTGTAGCTGAGAGATCCTGCTGCATGATAGTAGGGACCCGGGACGGGAGAGAACTTTGCATGGGAACCCTGAAAACTAGGGTTCCCTGTATGGTGGGGCATCATCGATCGCCAGACAGTAACTGCTAAGCGTGCCAGTAGGTACCAGTATGGGGAGAGGTGGCACAGTTTTACGGTCTCCCCCTCATCTCTGAAATATGGCATGTTTTCTGCACCCCAGATTATTTGTTCCCATAGACCAGGTAAGTGCCATCGCTATGATGCCCGGTTTTGACTTACCCACTTCGCTGCAACCAAGGACACCGATCATTAGCGATTTCAAGGTACATTCTGTAGGTGAGACCCACTCATCCTTAGCACTGAGCGGGTTAACCAAAGTAATCCTTTACGTAAAACAAAATCAGCCCCCGCTAGGGTCTGCTATGGTGGATATTGGTAGGTTCCACAAAACCATAGACCCCACCGCCAACAGCCAGACGTACAGAACTACATCATTTGTCAATTTGTCCATTTCAATTGTGAACTGTTCCCAAGAGCTTGCACTCTTTGGAAGGAAAAATACATTTCCCAGCAGTCCTTTGCATAACCGTAAACAAACATATTAGAAAATCCACAAAATTTGATTTTAAATGAGCGGAATACAGTCAATTTAATAAAACGATTGCGTACCTGGAACGCCTGCCGGACGCAGTGAAGTTTAGCCAGGAAGTCGCTGTCTCCTCCGCACTCCAGCAAATCGGTCCTGTAAGAGTCAATAAAGATTTCCCATAATGCTGCTGAAAAATCTGCATTTCTGTAAACTCCCCCCGTGGTTTTGTCAGGTCAGACACGCAGAGATATCCGTCCAATCACCAGACAGCGGCCACGACAACACTGCAGCTGAACCGGGCACAAGCCTCAGGACCTTCTCATTGGCCCCCATGGGTCAGCTAGGTGCCATATATGGCGAGGCCTAACAGAAGCTTATGGGCTTCTCACTGCAGAATGCCCAGAGAGGGATCCAGTAGGATTTACGATGGGAACAGAGAAACCTTGTTCGGACGCTGATCGGTCGGTTGCTTGGAGTCCGAGGCTGCACTGTGACCCCGGGGAAACTCGGGGGTGCCGAACATGCACGGGTGATCCCAAAATCACCATGCACTAGTAAGCACTTGCACTGCGCACCTCCCTTCAGGTAGCGCTTCACGTCCTTACCTCGTCCTTTTGGATGGGGTAGGACAATTTTTCACACCCCACCCCGGCCTTCTGGCTAGGGTATCTTTATCTTTATTATTTATCTCTCTTCCCCTCTCACGTTCGTCACTTTTCACGTTCCTTGTTTTTTGTAGTTTTGTCACGTTTTTTTTTGGGTAGTGTGGTCGACCCTTTCGGGCCTTCCATTTCCCCAATGTGCCGAAGCTCTCGCCTTTTGGGGAGAGCTTCGGTCCCCCGAGGACGACCCTGTGCCGCAAGGCGGAGGGAAGTCTACTGAGGGTCTCTCCAAACCTTTGGGTCCGGAGAACCCACCGTCCTAACCCTTCCGGGGGTTGAGGAATGAGAGTCTCTATTTTCCACTCTTCGACCTTATGGTTGAGAGGGGTTAGGGGAAAAACGGGGCCCGTCTCCTTCGGGAGATAAGCCCACTCGATCGCCCGGCCCCCTTTGCACGTGTTTAGGCACAGCACTGGTGGTAGGGAGCACACCTCGGGCTCCTGAGTTTTTTCAAACTCCAGCCAGTGCCCCCCGCGCCTCGCCCGTTGGCAGAGGGGTCATAAACGTTGATCACAAAGGATAGTTCTGATCAGAAGGGCTGCCCTGCGCCAGTTATATATCATTGAGACCATTACCTGAGTGCCCGGCAGTATATCTTCCCCTCCTCGGCTAGGTGCATCGCCTCTTCATATAGAGGGCAGTGGTAGAGAGCTCCCTTGGTCTCCCGCTGATCCGTGAGCTGCAAGGGGGCAGAACAAGCAGACTTTAGTGTAACACTGTGCAGGTAGGATAGGATGTACAGCAGAGGTAGCCCCCCCCCCCCCCCCCAGTAGTATGGGAGATCCATATCCCAGCATGCATTGCCAGCCAACGCCAACGGGGCACAAGCCTGGTCTGCGGTATAAAGGACCCATCTACCTTCTGCATGTATTAGTACACACACATGGAGAGCTGAGACAAATAACCTACCAGTATATATTTGGATTGTGGGAGGAAACCGGAGTACCCAGAGGGTATGCAAGCACGGGGAGAATATAGATCAGAGGATGGGAAACGATGTCCTGTATGGTCTGGTCCGATACATCTGCACAAGGAGCAGGAAATGTCTCCGCGACGGACGCTAGCACCGGATGTTATGACAACGCATTTATCACAAGTATTAGCGGAACGAGACTTTCCAGCAGTTATGATTAATAACGTCACTTCAGAACGCAGATCCCTTCCTCGGAATATTTATGTCTGTAGAAAGGAATCCGAGCCACGTCAGGGGCTTTTGGCCGACTTCCCCCGAAAATAGCAACATATAAACATCTGATGTTTACATTACAGCCCTGGCGCTAATCTGCCACGATACACGACGCGTATCTCCACGGTGCACAGAACATCCAGGACTTACACTGTAGCAGATGCCTTTCATTGGCCGATGTCAATGTGAATATTTATAATGTCCTCCATCCGTGAAGTGTAGAACGTGGGGGATAGCTAACGAGATCATCAGTTCGGGCAGGACGGGTGACCTGTTGTGATCTACAAGTCCCAGAGAATGCTTTATCGGCGGAATGATAGCAGGGCATGCTGGGACTTGTAGTTTCACAACAGCTGGAGAGCCACAGGTTTGCCCGATCTGACTTGGGGGATAGGACTACTACCAGACAGTGATGCTACAGGGTATTATCGCTGGTCAGTAAAAGGTAATGGAGTAGTGATAAACAAATGCATGTGGTGTGTAACCCGCCCTGTGGATGTAACAGGTCATACACTAACCGGGATTATTTATGAGCTGTTGTTACTGGAACACAGACTGGGGCTATATGCTTATGCAGCCCCCCCACCCCCTGTCATAAGAATCTAATGTGTAGGGGTCTACAGGACTGCAGGATGCCATCCCTTATGGTGCGCCACATCCCAGCTAGAGGTGCCACTGACGGCTGCCATAGAATTAGGCTGATCGGGCCGGAGCTGACATCACACGTCTTCCCCTCAAATCCCTGTGCACCCCTGCGTTTTCCCCGACACTCCCAAACGCCGTCTTCCTGTCAATCACCTTGCATACCGCCAGCAATAAAAAAGTAGCAGGATTTTATCGCAGGACGGCCTTGCGCATTCGTACTACGGGTCGTACGCATGCGCGGCCTATCGATAATCGCCCTGGTCCAGGAATTTGCGGTCGCGCAATCAGGTCTGAATAACCCCCTAGATGCAGGGGCAGTGTGTCGTATGCAGCAGACAATGAGAACATCTGTGTAAGGTACGGTGCTGTCCATCTGCTGTGACGGATCCTCACGTCCTGCCCCGCTGCCATTATCTGGGTCAGCTGCGGATTACTACACTCATGTTCTCTGCCCAAAGCCATTGTGTTGCTTTACATTGCAGCTATAGGAGTCTCCGCAGGTGGAATCATATGTTTTACTGCAAAATGTTACATTTAGATTTCAGCCGGTCTCGTGGTGTTAACACGATAATTGAGCCTCTATCATTGAATTACCATGATCGCCATAGATTGCGGGTGCACAAATGTTCCTTCCACAATAACCTCCTACTGTCAGTCGCTGTCCTGGTCTGCCGTTCTCTTATCCAAACACTTGGTGTAAAAGGATTTCTGGGCCCCTCTCCCAAATAATGGCTCTTTATTCTGTATATGCCCCTACTCCTAATAATCCCTCCTCCTGCTGCTGCCACCTCCTGTCCCCTCACTGGTGACACCAACTGTCAACTGCCCCCCCCCCACATATGCCAGTAACTGTCACTACTGGCATGTACCCTGCCCCACTCACATCATTACATAATATATTGTATTTATTTATTAGGTACTGTCTCACAGACATACTGTAAGTGTGTAAATTCAATTCCCTGTCATGACACATCTGTGTGAGGTTTGTATGTTTTCTCTATGTTTGCCTAAGTTCCGTGCGCACAGATTTCCTCCCAAAACATGCTGTGGGCTTCTTAGACAAATGGACCTGGGTAGACATTTGGCGATGTGTGCCCGACATCATGGGCAACGGGACCCGCCAAAGGCAAGTTGCATACTCACTTGCGGCCATACTGCATTAGATAGCACGGCCCTTGCTAGCAGTATCTCCCATCTGTCCTGCATGTGGGGCTGATGGGAGATTCCGCTGACATTGCATCACCAGCGACAAGGGGCGTACACACTGGATCATTTGAAAATGTTATCATTCCGAACCTTCAGATTCTGCCAAAATCATTTAAAATGTCGTCTTGTGTGTCCCCAGCATTCGCCTGACTCCATGTAGTAGGAAATATAGATTGTAAGCTCTACTGGGTAAGGGAATGATGTGACTGAAATCACTATGTAATGTGCTGCAGAATACGTGTGCGATAGACCGTATAACTTCCTAGCAGGTCTGATGCCAGCTGTGCCCGTCCTGTAAGGAGAAGTACCAGTAGGGATGATGTAAGTCACTAGTTATGCCATGAGTAACAGCTGCCAAGCATCGCTTCATCTGTGGGTCTGTCCTATAGAGTGGAAGCTTGCGAGCAGGGCCCTCCTACCTCTATGTCGGTTTGTTATTACACCGTTTGTTTTATCACTGTCTACAATTGTAAAGCGCAATGAATTCTGCTGCGCTGTATAAGACACTGTAAATACAGAATATCCTGCGCGAGGCACATGGAAGTTACATGTCCCCCGCCTGGCCAGGGCTCTGTATTAGGGGACGTGATGAGTGTGGACGGTCAGGGGTTTGCTACGATGGAAAGTGTAGGGAGATATTTTGAGAGCTGAAAACACCCAGGAACAGCTGAATTCTCCAGCAAATGCTGTCTCCAAAAATTCCTAGAAGTCCAGAGAGTGGAAGTCCCGGGAGAGGCTCATCCTGTATAGATGGCGTGGCAGTGTTAGTCTATAGGACTGATTTATTCTGCGGCAGACATCGTGGTGATGCTTATACAGGGCACGGACAGGAACTATAGCGGACGAGGAACAGATGTCTGTTGTGTGACACAGAACCCTCTACTGGACTCTCCTGTGTAGACAGAGACCTGGAGAGTTTCAGTCAGAAGTACAAAGGAAATGTGCGACCTCCAGCTGCTGAAAATCGGCATACGCCAAACAATATCTCCAGTGGCGTAACTATAAATTTTGCTCCCCCCTGCCAAAAAGTTTGTGCCGCCCCTCCCACCCGGGAGCAGAAGAGAGGAAGAGAGACCAGCAGACATTGTTGCTTTTCTTGGCTCTGATGCATCCCAGGCCGCCCTAGCACGCCCATCCGCGCCCATCCATCCTGTACACAGTAGCCAATAGCCGGCTCTGTGTACAGTCAATTAAATCAGTGGGGGAATTTGTCTTCTCTGCCATGGCCGCACCCGCACTGCTGCTGACTCGCCTCCAGTGCTCAGTCAGTGGACAGCAGCAGGCAGCAGCATGTCAGTGCGTCAAGCGGGTGTCGGCGCCCACACAGACCCCGCTGCTGCTTGCTCCCCCAAATGGCTGCTGGGGCTGCCTTACAGTAGTTACGCCAATGAATATCTCCCATAAAGGAGAATGGAATCCTGATATTGTCAGCTACGGAACATGAATCCCCCAACTCACCCAGGCAGACCGGTCTGATCCCCACCACACCCAATATATCCTCCCTGGCTACCGGAAGAAAGGCCAAAGCTGGCATCTCAGGTAGATATATCTATTCCAGCTACAGTATATCTGCACCAGATGGATGGGTGTTCCGCCCATCAGTAATCACTATTACAGCAGTGACCTGCATTGGCTTGTATAGTATAGGATAGGGGCTGGGGTAGATCCCAAATCTAGGATAGGGGCTGGGGTACTGTACATCCCAAATCTAGGATAGGGGCTGGGGTAGATCCCCAGAACCAGACGTCAAACCATTTCCATTCACAAATATCATACAGGAAGTAAATAAGTATTCACTACGGTACCTCCGAAACGGAAATGAAGGAATCGGTAGAAGCAACGCTGATTGTGTCTCTCATCCCGAAATCGCTTCCATTGTCCATCACGGTGACGTCTGTGTCTTTATCTACAAAATTAATCAAGTTTTAAGTCTCTTAAACTTTACCAAACAAGGAAATAATATTTAAATGATCATTTAGTATATTTTACAAATATAGGTACTTGTGTATTATCACGGCGGTTTTCAACGTAGCCGTTGCCGTGATAATACAGTTGTTGATTGTGTGTGTGTTGTGCTTTATACTTACCCTCCTCCGCGATCCTACCCGCGATCCACGGTCACTCTTCGGAGTACGTAATGTACAATGTACGTAATTAAGCATAGTGCCGCTGGGGGAGCATCACATGGTTTCCCTGCTCCCCCAGTGGCACTACGCTAATTGCGTACATTGTCCGTTGCGAGTGCCGGAGGAGGGGGACTGAACTCTGGTGCCAGAGAGTGACTGTTGGAGTAGGGAGACTAAACGCTGCAGCCGGGGGGGGTGTGATGGTACATGGGTGGACTGCGGGGAGTCAGCGGGGATCGTGATGGACGCAGTGGCCGGGCCGGAGGAGGGTAAGTATAAAGCACAACACACACACACATTTCCCCACTATCCACGTCATACCCCCAGTATTCACGTGGGCGTGGAGTTAATTTTATAAAGTGTGGTGAGTGCAGCGAGCCACCGAACCCAAAGCGTGGCAAGCACAGCAAGCCCCGTGAGGGGACACGTATCCGTGGAGTTCTAAAATGAACTCCACGCCCACGTGGATACTGGGGGTATGACGTGGATAGTGGGGATATAAAGCATTGTGTACTATCACAGCTCCAGAACAATTTACGTAGTTTATGTAGCCGGCATAGTGGTGTATTGGTATTCTCAATACACCACTACGTAATGGGCGCCCTGATAATACACAAGTACCGAAATATAATAATAATTAATGGGGGAAACCTTAAGTTCTAATCATTTGTAGATTTCCGCAGTCCAAAAGCAGATTTCAAAGTACGTTTGATTGAGGTCTGACTTATAATAAGGAGAATACAGCCTATGAACAAAGGGACCTAGAATTTGGAGACACTTATGGTGTTTGGCCAATATATAAAAGGTCTCACTGTCAAAATGTCAACATGATCATAATACAGAGATTTAACATGTTGACACCAGAATGTCGACGGTAAGTTTTTGTGAGATATTTAGGATTAGGCTTAAATATGAAAAAAAATGTAGTTGGCAATCTGGTGTACACATTAATTACACATCGCACAGGGGGTTAAATTCAGCAAACCCATGCAAACTTTCCAAGTTACCGTAATCATTTTTTCATCTGACTCCTTGTAGCCCGAAATGTAAACCCACCCCCAGCGTTAGGCCCAGCTCCTGCCAAAGGTGGCCAGAACAGTCTTCAATATTTGGAGACAAAGGGCCACATGTATCAAGCTTCAAATAGTTAGAAAACGGGGAGTGATAAAGAGCCAATCAGCTCCCAACTGTCACATTACAGGGTTTGAAAAATGACAATTGGAGCTGATTGGCTGGTTGTTTATCACTCTCGGTTTTATTGTTTTTTGCCACTTGATACATCTGGCCCTCAGTAACAGCTCCCGGCCTTGCTGCGTTTATCCACCGACATGTCCGGAAAGATAAGACTGCGGCTGGCGAACCAGCTTCACTTCTACAGATTACAGCAGCATTAAGGCAGGGACATAAATGATCATATGGCTTCCCGCCAGTACAACGCGAACTGTACTCAGAGATCTAGTGGACTTGTACAGGGAGAGAGGAACCTTCCGGACCTGCCAGAGACGCTTCCCTTCTCCTGAGCGCTGAGACCAGGACACAGGGAACTAGGTCGTACATCATGGTGTCTAACCCGCAGAGATTGCACTGGCTTTAGGGCGTGATTCAGCATTAGCCGCAGTTTTACTTCAAAAGGAAAACTGCAGCAGCCGTCTCCCGCATGCGGCGGTGTGCCCAGTACAGGGAAATCCCTCCTGGCAATGCCATCACAATGTAACTGCGTTGCAGAAATGCGACTGAAGCGCAGAAATGTCATGCGATCACATCTCTAGGGTAGCTTCATCCGCATCCAGCAGCCGCTCCCAACTGCACCAAAAAACTATAATAAGTGGCCCTCCAGATATTGTACTACTAAACATCCCATCATGCCCTGCAACACTGGAAGGACACATACTGTATTGCCCACCCCTGCTGTAGAGGCTCTGCAGACTGGCGCCGTGGCATATCTCCGCTTATAGCTCACGAACCTGTGATTTATAACCTGGCACCTGATCAGCATCTGGTGGTCTCAGGTACGCAGCCCCTCTGTTATCCGCCATAGCCCCTGGGCCCCTGCACACCACCTACCGCTCCACCCCCTTTACCCCACCCATGAGAAGCAGCAGAGACAGCCGCCATGTCTCAGGGTGAGGACAATATCCTGAGGCAAAAAGATTGGTGTATTCAGAAATAGACCCTGCCTGTACCGGAGACGCTGCAGCACCGATGGCAAGCGGGCACCCGAGTGGCAGCATCCCACGCCAAGAAGTGCTGCCATCTTATTAACTCTGGATCCACAGCAAGACATAGTCCCATTGATGTCATTAACATGTTGTGTTCCTGCTGGTTGCGCCAGGCCGCCCTGTGGTTTTGCTGCTAGATTCCAGGGTAACGTTACGGACCGGTAGAGACCTTTAATGTTTCCCATGTCTCCAGTGCACAGGCCGGGCAGCCACCTGTGCCCTTGCTATAGGGGGAGAGCAGGTGCCAGCGCAGCTGTCCTGTAACTGGGAGAACACAGCAGTGGCCACTGAAGACAGACGGCTGCAGACTGTGCGGGGGTACATGCCATGCGGGTCTGTAAGCAGGTAAAGCACCAGCTGATTACTGCGGCATGTGGGTATAGGGCATTGCTGGGTCTGAATGAGGGGTTCAGCTCAGTTCTCCTTCTGTACCAAACAAATGTTCTGGTCTATAAATATATGATCTGTCTATAGAATGTAATGGAGCGTATTGAAGGGCTATATACCCCTCCTGCGCTGTGAGGTCAGTGTGGCCCCAGGGAATCCCACATACACAGCAACTGCTGCCACATGGGGTACAGGGCTGTGGGGTAGGGGAGCATTAGGCACCATAGGGTTAACAGTATCTAGGATCAACAATCAATATGTCGCCATACACAAGGTCGGCTCTGTAAGAAGGTAGCCACGTGCAAAAAGTCAACATAGGAAAAAGTTGACACTAGTTTTCCACTTTTTTGGGCACCCCCAATTTGTGTACCGCGGGCTTACTTCGCTCCCCAGGCTTGGTGTCTCGTAGTCATAGTCCATGTGGATGGTAAACCAAGAAAAAGTCTCCAAAAATAATTGATAAAAATTGTGAAACTCATGTTGACCTTTACATGCGTCGACCATTGCCATAGCAACATTTTTGTCTGTGTCAACCTAGACACTGTCAGCCAAACATCCGGATACTGCGCTTTGGCGGTCAGTAAGGGGCTTGTCCTATAAAGCTTAGCTATAGCCACGCTATAACACGCAGCGGGGGCAGCCATGTTGTCCTCATTTACTATACACCACAATGCAGGTGATCAGTAACACGCACACATGTGTGCCAAGCACGCACAGTCACCATGGTAAAACGTAATGTTTATGCGTCAGTCCCTCGACTGATTCCGGGAACCTGATACATGATATGCAGAGTAACCGCCACAAATCAGCCTCCGCGTCTATATTAATAGCTACACAATCATCTGCGCCGTGTCAGTAACACGAGACGGTTATGTGACGAGTCCGTTTCTTGATATCGTTTTATATCTCGCAGCATGTGACCCCGTGTGACCCGGGGCTCAGCGTATGCAGATAATCTCGCTCCCTCGGATCAGTCCCCTCAGGCTGCGGAATTCACCCAGCGTAACGAGATATAATTAGCAGCTCGCACAACAATCGTGGCGTCCCGGTAACAATCTATAGAGAGTGCATGATTGTGCGCAACCTGCAGTGATGTCATTACTTTAGTGGGCAGGGCCTGTGTCGGCGAGCCGGTAATTTATAGTAAAACAGCCGGTAATTTACAAGTATCTGTCAGGGTGACAAGTGCCGGAGTCGTGGGAGCAGCTGGGGGAGAGCTGTGGCGTGAAGCCGTCCTCGGCCTAAATTTAGTTCACGGTGACAAAAGTCTGCCACAAAGTGTCACAATAACAGTTCCAGGCGTTGTAACTAACACTGTCAGTACGCCCCTGATCTATTGAGCGGTTAGCGTTAACCCTTCGACTACACGTGTTATATGTAGCCGTTATACTGTATGCCGCTGGGGAGAGACAAACACTCAACATCACTGAGGCAAAGGTACAAAATGCCTCGTGCCTCAGGCTCAGCTCTACTTCCCAATGGGAAGTACTGTAGCCGACACAATATGGCGTAGGTTATGGCCACGCGGGCTGCCTCCCTCGCTGCGAGCTGGCCTCCGGGCACATGTATCTGACACTATATATAGGGCATGCAGTCAGCTGCTGGGACCTGGGACGTGTCATCTCCCCCACTTCCCAGCACATGTCAGGAAACACGCCATTATTTACTTATGGGAAGAGGCTGGACAACGCTCGTACATGTAACGGTCCAGACCAATCACAATACATGATCAAACCTTTGTTTATGTTGGAGAGGGATTACACCTGATCCCACTCCAAGAGGACAGGCCAACAACACATGACAAGTCTATTGTTAATACATTGATTATCATGAGTATTAGTCATTGGGAATGACCCAAGGCAGGTTGAGATACATTGGGTCAACACCCTTAAGTTGACAGGCCATAGGTCGATCCATATAAAAGGTCAACATGGACTATTGGTCAACAGGGACTTTAGGTCGACATGCCATAGGTCAGCATGGTGCAACAAAATTGTTTTGTGGGGTGTTTATGTTGACATGGTCACCATATCAGTGTTCCGCTGCGCTCGCCCACATCCCTACAGGGTGGTAGGGGAACAAAAACAGCATTTTTTTTAAAACAATTTTTTAAAAACCATTTAGACCATTGGCATGTGGACCTAAACTTCCTGACGTTTATGTCAACCTTTTAATGGGTGTCGACCGAATAGAGGTCGATCCAACACCGTATCCCGATGATCATTTCAGTCCAGGAAGAAACCAATAAGAACCCATGGAACCAGATTTGTGTGGGGTATGTACTCAAGCAACATTCCAAATATAAACGTTCATTAGGACCCTCGATCTCTGTCTGCAGCAAACTGCATTATTGTGACGGGGACAGAAATCCACAGCCCGAGTGATAATCAGAGGACCACGCATGCACACAGTCCGCTGTGCGTATGTGCGTCCCTCTGTTCGAGTACGGGCTCCGAATGCCTGTGCTTGCAAGCCGCTCGCTGTTTGATTGACAGTGGGCCACCATTTAGGGGAATGCCGCCGCCGTCCCCAGAAGACACAAGCGTTCCCTGCCCGTTGGGAATGGTGGTCCTCTGATGTCATCAGTGGCCTCCTTCTCCCCATCACCAACTGAGTCCTGGCTCACTCAGGGCTGCGAGCAGGGGAAAATTACTAGATGGCTAGAAGCATGACAGCAGAGAGTGACACCGCAGGCAGGAAGAGGTACTGCAGGGAGATAGAGTAACCACTATACATGGTGTGATTTTGGCTATGCAATCTCCCTTGAACTCCCTTGAGCCCAGAACCACCGAGTTGGACTAGAATTACTTGAGATTTGGTTATGTAAGATTTGGCCTTTACGAGAACATTAGATTGCATACAATATAGCGGACGGCACAGTCTACTTTTACCTATTTATTTATAATTATCAGTTCCTTATATAGGGCAGCGTTTTACAATTGGACACACAGATAAAACAAAACCGGGTAATTGCAAACAGTAATAGAGGTAGGAGGGCAGTGTTCCCTCTAAGCTGTGCGCGCGTGCGTGTGCACACACCTCGACGAGTGTGCGCACAGACATTGCAACAGAGCGCACAAAGCAGCAGTGGTCCCTTTTTGCAGTTGTGGACTCAATTAATGTGTGTTTCACCCATTAGCTACATTGTGTGCTGTGTTTTGAATGTTTAAATGTTTAATATCATTTTGAAGTAAAGTTAACACAAATGCTGAACGTCATTTTCCAGTTATATATAAGTGACGCACAAAAATTTTAATTTCCTTCCAAAATTAAACAGCCAAAACCTTTAGCCGCACACAGCCTTCGTAAAAGTAGAGGGCACATTGTAGGAGGGCCCTGCTCGCACGCTTACATTCTATAGATTATACTAATATTATGCGACACCAACCTTACAGGGCCGCACTGCAGCATCTCACGCAGTATAGACACTGTACAATGGGGGTTATTCCGGTTCACTCGCAAAAGCACAATCACTCTCTAATGGACAAAACCATACTGCACTGCAGGTGGGGCAGATGTAACTTGTGCAGAGAGAATTAGATTTGGGTGGGGTTTTAACTTTTCTTCCAATTTTTACTATATATTCATAATCAGAAGTATATAATCGCACCATGTGCGGTGCTGCCAAGAGGCTGTCCGGGTCCGGGTAACATTTGGGGGGGTAAGGCCTAATGGTGGGAGGCGTGTCCATACCCCCTTAAAAGTTTTTGTGCAGCCTCTCAGCCCAGAAGGGAGGAGGGGGAGTTGGTGAAGCAGACCAGAGCCCCTGCCAGGCCCCTCCCTCAGGCTCGGGCCTGCGTAATTAGTACCCGTCCCCACATCGGCAGCCATGACCTTGTGTACTCTATGTCTATATAGGCTTTTCCCTCGGGTGTGAATCATTTGGTCGACATGCATTGGGTCAACACACTCAAACGGTCGATATGGCTTTAGGTCGACAAGGTTTTAAGGAAGGTCGACAGACAAAAGGTCGACATGGGTTTTTCTTATTTTTCCCTCCTGAATGTCGATACATTCGACATGGACACCTTGATGAACCGCGCGCGCTCGCCATGCTCCAGGCTCGGTGCCTCGCTGTCGGCACACCACGCCCTAGTGGATGGTAGGGCATGATATACTGCCTGTCGGCACATGGCTCAAAAAACAGTGAAAAACCCATATCGACCTAATACTTCTGTCGATCTAATGACCCTGTTGACCTAAAGCCATGTCAACCTTTTCAGTGTGTCAACCTGAGGCCTTTTGACCTTCAGTGGTCGACCTTAGGTGTTCCGACATAATAACTGTATACCATCCCTTGGTGATATTTTGGAACACGAGGTGCCAGTAACTATGCTGCATTGTCTTCCTTCCAATATACGATCAGGAAAACATTCCCATAACTCCATCCAAATCAATGGTGGTCTGAATTCCTGGAGCGGCCGCGTCATCCTGATGGTGGTAGTCGCCGACAGAACCTGTAGATACCCTCCACCACCACCACCCATGTTCTGAACTCCACTGAATTCTTCCAAATATGTCATTTAATACAATGTCTTGTACAATCTCCGAGATGCAGAAAATCTATCATTCGCTCCAGACACCACCCAAACCAGGGAGGTAAGAGATCCCAAATTCAAGATACTCTGCTCAATGGTGGCCTACCTCCGTCAGATCCAGGAGACCATTTGCACCACTTTCACCTGATTGGAGAAGACACGATGGGCACGGGCAGCATGGGTGATGTTCATGGCAATTAGATCCTCTAATCTTCCAAAAACTACCTCACAGTCCTTGCGTTTGGGGTCTCCCTTTGGTTTATGCGGTCGCTAAAGCCATCATTAACTTCTCCTAATTTGTCCTATATCGTCACCCCTCACACTTCCCTGCCCCCCACCCATTTGTTATTTGTGTAACTCAATATCTAGATTCTTATTTGTCAGACTCAGTACGTGCATCTTGGTTACCGACGGCGGTCGCAAATTGGAATTGCATGGAGATTTGTGCAACGCAATTCCCATCGGCCTTCCTTGGCAGTGACTAAGGTGCGGCCACCCGTGGCTTTAATACACGTGCACAAGGCTTCCGACCGTGTCTCCGTGCATGCCAGCTCCCTCTGGCTCACCCACTTCACATCAGACGTGTCTCACAGACTAAACATTTACCCGGGCAGAGCACAGTGCAATAACACTTTCCAGGAGCCGTCAGATTCCTGGCTGCTTTCATCCCGACCCAAACTCACAAAAGCATTATTAAATTAATTACAGCATACGGCTATGAGCAGAATTCCAATAAATGATTTGCGGAGATGTCCTATAAACACAGATATTAACTATTTGCACAAGTAGGAAAATAAAAAACATTTCCCAGGCTCAGCGGAATACAGAAAAGATGTGAAATATGGCTAAAATACGAATATGAAAACTGATAATATATCCTATACATTTATGTTCTTTCTCTTGTATGGTCCAACCACCAGTTATTTCGGGGGTAGCGTTGGGGGGGCAGAAGGAGGGAGGAGTGAGGAGCATCTACGTGGAAGACAATTGGATGAGACAATGAAGGCACCTCCCCCGCTGTACGTGACACAAGCCATGTATTTTTTCAATTTGTAACATAGGTTGACAAGTTAAATTATATTTTGATTTATAAGGGGAAAAAAACAATGGGAGCAACTTGTGTACAAGCTCAATCCTAAGTATCCACATTCCCTCCTGTCTCAGTGACACCCCCACTTTTGCCTGTCTCAGTAACCCCACTTCTCACATTCTCCTTTCACACCGCACAAACAACACGGGTCTGACCCAGGTTTTGCTGAGTTGACCTGGGTCAATGTGCGGTGTGAAAGGGCCTTTTGAAAAACCCAGCAATCTGACCCGGGTTAAAAAAAAAGGTTTTACCCAGGTCGGATCCAGGTTGCTGGGCAGTGTGAATGGCGTCAGCTACAAGTGCTGCCTCCTCCGCCGCCCCCAGTGACAAGACACCACTTTGCCCTGCCCTCCTCTTCTGATGATGTCAGCAACCCGGCTTATTGGGAGCTTCACCTCGTAAATGCCGGGTGCGACCCGGCATGTGCGATGTAAAAGGGGTATTAGTGGCGCCCTGAGGTTAAGTGCAGTGTCTGTACCTCTGTACCACTGTACCATAGGAGCTAGGAACAACCAACCAGCTCCTGCAATATTCCAATTTCCTAACATAGCCTCCCACTATATAAGTCTCAATATGTGGCGTCCTGCTGCCCCCATTCCCTCCTCACACCATGTCACTGCCCCTGTCACATGCAGCCCTGTCCTCACTGACACATCCCTCATCTACTGATATACTCTGTGCTGCTGGGGACCCTGCTCCTCCCACTATATAACTCTCAGTCTGTGGCTTCCTGCTGCCTCCATTCCCCTCCCCACATCATGTCACTGCCCCTGTCACATGCAGCCCTGTCCTCACTGACACATCACTCATCTCCTGATATACTCTGTGCTGCTGGGGACCCTGCTCCTCCCACTATATAACTCTCAGTCTGTGGCTTCCTGCTGCCTCTATTCCCCTCCTCACATCCTGTCACTGCCCCTGTCACATGCAGTCCTATCCTCACTGACACATCACTCATCTTCTTATATGCTCTGTGCTGCTGGGGACCCTGCTCCTCCCACTATATAACTCTCAATATGTGGCATCCTGCTGCCTCCATTCCCCTCCTCACATCATGTCCCTGCCCCTGTCACAAGCTAGCCCTGTCCTCACTGATACATCCCTCATCTTCTTATATACTCTGTGCTGCTGGGGACCCTGCTCCTCCCACTATATAACTCTGTCTGTGGCTTCCTGCTGCCTCTATTCCCCTCCTCACATCATGTCACTGTCCCTGTCATATGCAGCCCTGTCCTCACTGACACACCACTCATCTCCTGATATACTCTGTGCTGCTGGGGACCCTGCTCCTCCCACTATATAACTCTCAATATGTGGCGTCCTGCTGCCTCCATTCCCCTCCTCACATCATGTCACTGCCCCTGTCACAAGCTAGCCCTGTCCTCACGGACACATCCCTCATCTCCTTATATGCTCTGTGCTGCTGGGGACTCTGCTCCTCCCACTATATAACTCTCAGTCTGAGGTTTCCTGCTGCCTCTATTCCCTTCCTCACATCATGTCCCATCACATGCAGCCCTGTCCTCACTGACACATCACTCATCTCCTGATATACTCTGTGCTGCTGGGGACCCTGCTCCTCCCACTATATAACTCTCAATATGTGGCGTCCTGCTGCCTCCATTCCCCTCCTCACATCATGTCACTGCCCCTGTCACAAGCTAGCCCTGTCCTCACTGACACATCCCTCATCTCCTTATATGCTCTGCTTATATGCTCTGTGCTGCTGGGGACCCTGCTCCTCCCACTATATAACTCTCAGTCTGTGGCTTCCTGATGCCTCTATTTCCCTCCTCACATCATGTCACTGCCCCTGTCACAAGCTAGCCCTGTCCTCACTGACACATCCCTCATCTCCTTATATGCTCTGTGCTGCTGGGGACCCTGTTCCTCCCACTATATAACTCTCAGTCTGTGGCTTCCTGATGCCTCCATTCCCCTCCTCACATCATGTCACTGCCCCTGTCACATGCAGCCCTGTTCTCACTGACACATCACTCATCTCCTGATATACTCTGTGCTGCTGGGGACCCTGCTCCTCCCACTATATAACTCTCAGTCTGTGGCTTTCTGTTGCCAGACTAGAGGAAAATGCACCACAAAAAAAAAAAATTACATATTTATTTTTAAAAGCTTACGGTTTATCACCACTATGGAGCCACAGTTTGGACTGAGAGATTACTTACCAATGTTGTTAGACTGGGACCCAGGATCAGATGCTCCGAGTGAGGCCTCAAACTCCTCCTGGAGGCGGTAAGCCCGCTGTAGTAAGGCTTCCAGTTTGTGGATGAACTCAGCACTCATAATATCCTACAACAGAATTTATACCAGTTTAAACACCAATATGTCATAAGACTTCCATATTTAGCTACACAATCCTCATTTATCTCATGTACAGGTGGGGAAACAGGAGAACATTAGTATTTACATGGATTGTTTAAAGTTAATAAGTCACATAATGTTGATTTTATACTTTAATTAATATAATACACAGACAATATAATCAAATCATATTGCAGTACTGTTGGTAATGAAACCACTGTACAATTATATGGTAGATGTGGGATGATGACTATTAAAAAATTATTATTATTGGGAATTGCACCAGATGTCCAGTCACTTATACAGCATTATGGTATTATTGGCGTCACGGACAGGATATTGACCCACTGACTCAGACTATGCCTTGGTGTTATGTGCTGTGCTGGAGTGGATGTGTTCGATGGAAATCACTTTCTACATTCCCACAATAACTGTACTACAAGGAGCAGGCTACCTCCACATTCTCCTCTGCGATCGTGTCTCCTGCTCCCAGCCGGACAGAGCTGCAGTTCGCCTCATCTTCCGCCTGCCTATTCCGGAACGTGAGCGCTTGCTCCCACCGGCGTAGGGCCTCTTCAAACAGCTCCATTCCTATATACAAAATAATCAGAAGTAATATACAATGTGTACATGTATATTATAAACAATGTGTACATGTATATTATATACATGTATTTGATATGCTGCACGGCTTATCCCCTTGCCCCCCGTTGCAGCCTATTATTATTAAGTTGTGAATCCCGATTGAATAACTTTTACCCATTAGGTAGAGATTTTCTGGTGTTGTGACCGGGATGTTGACAATCTTCATATCCTCTTCCTCTCCTTTATCCCAGGGATTGGCATTGATGCAGGTACAGCTGTGACAGGAGTTCAAACTTCGTACCTGAAATAAATTACCATAAAGAAAAGAAGATGTTTAATTGGTTTAGGAGGATTCCCCCCACCCCCCACCCATACTAGGGGAGACACTGAATCGTAAATTATCCAGGTGTGGACTGGCTTGGAGAAAATAAGTTTAGCTGTTTCACAAGACTTTCCTCTAGTTTCCAAACCTTTAAGTGTTTGTTGGTGGCTGATCAGATTCCAAAACCTCTCACCTACCCTCTACACAGTTCTCACAAAATATGTGTTCTCTATAGTGTAAGCCTGCGAGCAGGGCCCTCCTACTTCTATGTCTGTTATTCCCCAGTCACATCTTATTACTGCAATATGTAGCACTTATCCTCATGTATCACACTCCTATTTCCCTATATAGTGTAAGCCTGCGAGCAGGTCCCTCCTACCTCTATGTCTGTTATTCCCCAGTCACATCTTATTACTGCAATATGTAGCACTTATCCTCATGTATCACACTCCTATTTCCCTATACAGTGTAATCATGCGAGCAGGACCCTCCTACCTCTATGTCAGTTATTCCCCAGTCACACCTTATTACTGTAATATGTAGCACTTATCCTCATGTATCACACTCCTATTTCCCTATATAGTGTAATCCTGCGAGCAGGGCCCTCCTACCTCTATGTCTGTTATTCCCCAGTCACATCTTATTACTGCAATATGTAGCACTTATCCTCATGTATCGCACTCCTATTTCCCTGTATAGTGTAAGCCTGCGAGCAGGGCCCTCCTACCTCTATGTCTGTTATTCCCCAGTCACATCTTATTACTGCAATATGTAGCACTTATCCTCATGTATCACACTCCTATTTCCCTATATAGTGTAAGCCTGCGAGCAGGACCCTCCTACCTCTATGTCTGTTATTCCCAGTCACATCTTATTACTGTAATATGTAGCACTTATCCCCATGTATCACACTCCTATTTCCCTATACAGTGTAATCCTGCGAGCAGGACCCTCCTACCTCTATGTCTGTTATTCCCCAGTCACATCTTATTACTGCAATATGTAGCACTTATCCTCATGTATCACACTCCTATTTCCCTATATAGTGTAAGCCTGTGAGCAGGGCCCTCCTACCTCTATGTCTGTTATTCTCAGTCACATCTTATTATTGTAATATGTAGCACTTATCCCCATGTATCACACTCCTATTTCCCTATATAGTGTAAGCCTGCAAGCAGGGCCCTCCTATCTCTATGTCTGTCATTCCCCAGTCACACATTATTACTGCAATCTGTAGCACTTATCCTCATGTATCACACTCCAATTTCCCTGTATAGTGTAAGCCTGCGAGCAGGGCCATCCTACCTCTATGGCTGTTATTCCCAGTCACATCTTATTACTGTAATATGTAGCACTTATCCTCATGTATCACACTCCTATTTCCCTATAGTGTAAGCCTGTGAGCAGGGCCCTCCTACCTCTATGGCTGTTATTCCCAGTCACATCTTATTACTGTAATATGTAGCACTTATCCTCATGTATCACACTCCTATTTCCCTATATAGTGTAAGCCTGCGAGCAGGGTCCTCCTACCTCTATGTCTGTTATTCCCCAGTCACATCTTATTACTGTAATATGTAGCACTCATCCTCATGTATCACACTCCTATTTCCCTATATAGTGTAAGCCTGCGAGCAGGGCCCTCCTACCTCTATGTCAGTTATTCCCCAGTCTAGTTTTATTGCGGTGTTGTAAAGCAGAATGTAGTATTCTGGCATTATCAATGTTAATATTAGCATACCCTCCAACAAGGCCCATTCCATTAGGTACAAAATGCTCTGTTTCTGGACTTCCCTGCCAGTGGCAGTTACAGAGGTTGGACTCCAGCACAGTCCAATAATCAAAAAGGGGAGCCACACCTACTGCCACCCCAACAGAGCACCTAATGGAATGGGTCTTATTGGAGGGTATGGATTAGGTTAGTCCTAGGGCACATGGAAAGGATCAGAAGGAGAACAAGTTTGGCACTGAGCCGGAAAGTTACTAAGATGTGTATTCTACTTCACATGTGATGTTGTTGCTATGGGCAACCAATCAGAATCTACTTATTTATTTAGCACCCTCTAGAAGACAGGATCTGATTGGTTGCCCATAGCAACATCACATGTGAAGTAGAATACGCATCTTAGTAAATTTCCCCCTGTGTATCCTATGAATTTGGTGTCCTCACAGTTGGAAAATGCAAGTGATCAGTGGACAGTTATAGTCACATAAACAAAAACCACCGGTCTTTAAAAAAAAAAAAAAAAAAAAAAAGACAGAAGTTTTGCATTACGGTCTCCTGGAGCCTCCATTCAGTTTCCTTAGGACTTTGGGGCGGATTCTAACAGCATCCTGCACTGCAGGGGGCAGATGTAACAGGTGCTATGGATTTAGATTTGGGAGGGCCAAATCCAAACCTAGATCTAAATTGTAGCGTAATAATAAACCTATCCAATATCTGTGGGCTACATGCAAAATCACACAGCATTTTCCCTGCATACAAACAAAATGTATTCGCTCATCTTGCATTGGAACAGATTTGTCCAAACGTAAAATGACGCCTTTATTCTTTGCTCCCAACTCAGAATCAGACTCGGTGTGTGTGTAGCTATGTACCCTAGCATAGGGGAACGTTCCATTCCGACTTACAGACGCCAAACTCTGCGCAGATCCCGAGTAGTTACTGTACAATCCTCCGTTTATGTGCGGAACCTGGGTCTCCTTCTCCTTCGCCATGTTCAGTGACAGCGTTAGATTCTGCCGACTACTGGAGCAGCTGGAGTCTGTCGGCATCAGGCAGGGAGAACGTGTTACACTGTGCAGGTATATACACCGTACCATTACGTCATCTGTATCCCCTGCTTATGTATAAGTCACTACGGAACAGCACAAAGTATGGACAAGTTGTCTGTACACAACCCCCTGTGTTGTCTGTACACAACCCCCCCTCATCCTACTGATATGCTGCTGGGGTACCCTGTGCGTTTCGCTATGCAATTAGTAGTCTGTGTGGCTTCTTTATTTGGTTGTAATCCTAGCAAAATGTATCATACATTGTTACATTTTAGCTCTGAGATATTTGTAATTAAAGAAAATAGGATTGAGCTGAAGAATGTGTTATGTATTTACAAATGAACCATGAAAGACGTATATGGCAATGCGCAAACATTTCCGGTATTAACAACTTTTTATTAACAAACCTTTATTTGAATTCAGCTGTAAAGAACATGCAGGGCAGGCGAGATACAGGGATGTGCTGGGGAGCGGCAGTAAAAAAACTCATGCCGACATTTTCATGTGTCAACTTTTTTGAGTGTGTTGACCTAGACAGCTTACACTCATCAACCTTATACACAGGGCTTAACCAGCCAGAAATCGGCCCAGTGTGCGCAATCCGACTACAGAGATAATCACACAATATACATATATAGGGGACGTACAGAATACACCAATAAACCAAGAGTGAACAAGTGCTGTAATATCCATGTACATGAGATATAGGATCCCGTACGCCTACACTCCATATATAGAATCCCAGAACCTGCTTATGATGTCTTTATATGGTAAATACTACCAGAGGGTACATGAGATTTAATCCCGTGCCCACCCCCACCGCTCTGCCCGCCGGCACCCACCTTTCTCCGAAGCCAGGTTTCTAGACCTGTCCAGCAGGAGGTGACCGGAATCCCATGCCCACTCACCCCCACCGCTCTGCCTGCTGGCACCCACCTTTCTCCGAAGCCAGGTTTCTAGAGCTGTCCAGCAGGAGGTGCCCGGAATCCCATGCCCACCCACCCCCACCGCTCTGCCTGCCGGTACCACCTTTCTCCGAAGCCAGGTTTCTAGGGCTATCCAGCAGGAGGTGCCCGGAATCCAATGCCCACCCACACCCACCGCTCTGCCCGCCGGCACCCACCTTTCTCCGAAGCCAGGTTTCTAGAGCTATCCAGCAGGAGGTGCCCGGAATCCCAGGAATGGATTTTGTTTTTCTTCTTCCCCCCTCGTCGTCTTTTAAAGTGACGGGCCAGGAAAATGATGGATATTGTGCCGACAGCTGTTACCGCCAGGATCTTCCTCAGCCCGGGGTGAGACTTCAGCTGTAATACAGAGAGGAGGTAAGTGGACGGTACAGGTAAGTCTATCTGCAGGTTACATCCAGCAACTACCCTGGGAGAATGTCCTGAAGGACCACTTTCACCACGCTACCTGCGCAAAAGTATTGTAGCAGGACAGCGGGAAATCCATGACGCGCAGAGCCGCCATCTTGAATAGGTGTTGCGTCTCCGTCATTGCGTCTTCTAGGGGGGACGTACATCGCCCAAAGCCTTCCTTCAAGGGGTCTGCTGAAGACAAAACATTACACAGAACATATGTGACGCAAGCAAGACGGGAAACGCAATAGCAATGTTACATCAGGACAGTATTTTACAACATATACAACCAGCATCCAATCAAAAGTGAGTAAAGATCTTCTGAAATCACATAACACGAGCCATCTATCGGGTTGCTATGGGTTACGGAATAACAATACTTTCCGATATTATACAGCTTGGAGTTTGGTAAAGAAGTTGTAGTAAAAGTGCTGGGGTCCTGAAGTTACCTGACAAACCTTTTGGGTTCTTCATTGTGTCCCATAACAAATCCAATCTATATAGAAGGCTAATTAGTCCTCTTGCCAGGCCAAATGACTCCTTTGTGTGCTAAAAGATGTCACAACGGAAAGTGAAAGCTATTTTTGCAGGGACACCCATTTGTTTCACTTGCTAGATATGGAGAGAGGGAGCTGTGAAGAAAGAGATTGGAGGTGGGAGCAGATAGGGACTGGGAGTGGGGTGGAGAGTTTGTGGGCTAAAAACTGTCACAGCTCAAATGAAAGTAAAAACTGTCACAGCTCAAAGTGAAAGTACATTGCAGAAGCCGTCATTTTGACTAGTTTGATAATAAACTAGTAGCTAAAAGGGCCATAAATCCTACAAATATTAGTTGTCTCATATATGTAATCACAAGTACTGTTTGTGCTGATGACCGCAGCAGTAAAGGGGTTAATGATAAACCGGCATGTCAGGGAGGAGTCCATGTAGACTGGGGTGTGAGTCGACTTTGGACAGTGGCAGTTGGGGCTGTGGGCAGTTAATCCTGCAGTACCTGGCTGAGCAGGAGGGGGCAGCACAGGGAGAAGTGGTGGCCCGGGTAATGTCCGGTGAAGCACTGCCCAGTCTGAATTGAGATGTGTCTGGTACTTACCTCTGCAGAATAGATGGTGAGAGACAGAATAAGGATGATAATACATGCTCAGCAGGGGTACGTAGAGCACACGATGACAATGGGGGTGGGGGGGGGGGTGGGAAAGTATTAAAAGGAAAAGGAGGCCGATGATTGGCTGATAGAGCTCTCCTGGGGAGCTGGCAAGCAAGTCATTCAAGGGTACACGCTAAACTAATTGGTGGTCCATGTCGACATGGTCATATAGAAACGTCATGTCGACCTTTTTCATGTCACCCTTTTGCATGATGACATTTCTTCAATGTCTACTTTTTACATGTACACCTATTGACTGTGTAGACCTTTCCTTCCACACCCATGCAGTACAGGTCGGGTCCGCATATCAGTGCTGAAATATAGACCACACTGTGCTAGAAGCACCACAGCAGAGAGCGGCACCCCAGGCAGGGAAGAGGAACTGCATGAAATCTGAAAACTGCAGTGTGCTAGAAAGTACAAGAGCGCCACCTTCTGGCCAAACTAGTAATTTCTGCTGTGTGTGGACATATTTAGGAGGGGGGGGGGGGGGGGGTAGAGATACAATAATGGGCGGATGACCCATCCGAATCAGCATGGTGGAAGCTACACTTTACGGAAGCCCGATCTTACACAAAACTGCTTGCTCTGTGCAAATGCTTGGCCCATTGATTTCAGCAAGCCATGCATTACAATGGGCTTTCCAGCGTTTGTGCTACATGCAGAAATCCTAGGAAATAATAGGGAAAGGTTCCAAAAAATAGATTGGTACTTGTTTCCTAGCACAGCGCCCACGATTTTCAGTCGTATGGCATCTTATGCATTGTATCACATCGCATGCCATATAGCCGCATGCGATGCGATTTTGGCCCCCCTATAGGATTTTGAATTGTATAAGCACCCTAATGGGTGTTTTCAATGTTAAATGACCCCCCTATAAGATTATTAATTGTATAAGCACCGTAATGGGTGCTTACAATGTTAAATGTACCCCCACGCCACCCCCACTATACGGCGGTACGCGTCCTCTGACCTTTTCATACCCCACTATACACGTCGGCGTGGAGTTGAGTTTAGATAGTGTGGCGAGCGCAGCGAGCCCCGCGAGGAGACACACTATCTAAAATCAACTCCACGCCTGCTGGCCGCCGCACCCAGCCTTTCTCCGACTTGCAGTCTTCCTGACGCTGGATACAGCATACTCTACCTATAACGTGATGCCCTGACATCTCGTCGATCACACAGCAAAGTAGGCAGAGTCATAGGAAGCAAGCGGCAGTGCCACAGGTTGTCCACCCCTGCTCTAGGACATTCTCTAGAGTTTTAAAGGTGATTTCTCGTGACAAGTTGTCTTTGCAGGATTTTATAGAATTCAAATTACCACAAAACACAAGATTGAAAAACCCTTGATCGGATCTCTCTCCCGCCTCTAAACTCCGGTGTACAGCCATATTTCTTTCCTACCACTCTCAGCTTGACCCATTACGCTTCCCTGGCCGTCCTACTACCTCTCTGTCCATTCCTTCTCCATCCACTCTTATAACTCCACCAGACACCCCCCCCCCCACACACACACACACACACACACGCACACACACAAACACACTTCCTCTACCGTTCTGTTCTGGGACCTCCCATATTCTACCCCCATTTCATCCTATCTAGGGGAGCACTTTTGGCTTACAATATCACCTCTATGCTGAAAATACTCAGACCCCCCTCCAATTTCTATGTCCCTCATCCAGTCTCTGGTCATTTCATGTTGGACCACCGCAATCCCCTACTACCTGGCCCGACAGGATGCGCTCTGGCATTCACTATACCGACACTGGCATCCTAACTGCCCATGGTAGACCGGTGCTGGCATCCAGGCATCAATTAGGATGCCAGTGGCAGAATCCCAACTGCCGGTATGCCAAAGGCAAGTATGCTGGGCAGTGCTAAGGTCACGCTGGGGAAAGGGGGGTAGGTTTAGGCAGGGGGTAGATAATTAAATACCTGACCCCTGTTGGGATTACCTCCTTCTGGATGCCGTATCTTGCTGTTCTGACCAGCGGCATCCCAGTGCCATTTGTATCCCTCTCTCATCTCCAATCTCTCCGCAGTGTTGTTACCCGGCTCACCTTCCTCACCAGACGTACCTACCAGCTCTTACACACCCTTCACTCATTTGTTATGTACTTTAGACAGTCGCTACAAAGGGCCGGCCCACGCCTCGTTTTTGGGAAGCGTATATAGAGATTTTGGCACCCCCTCACTCCCCAAAACAAAAGGTTTAAAAAAGAAAGTGAAAGTTTGGGCTGTGAGGGTGTAGGTTATAACAGGTCACTATGAAACTATACAAATACAGAAATATACATTAGGAACAAAAAAACTGCTGTGAATTCACACAGAAAACCCAAACCAATGCTAAATCTAGGAATATAATATAATATACATATATAATCTCCACATAAACTGAATAAACACTGTATCTTATAGCCCTTTCCCACCGCACCTCGGACCCATCTTATTGTCCGGTTGTTGACATATGGACCCGCGTCAGGGTTCGGTGTGAAAGCACCACAGCTTATTACCCGGGTCGACCACCCGGCAATCGGTGTTCATCATGGCAAGGAGTTTTTATTTCGTTTTAGTCACTTTCTTAAAATTTTACTAAATAAAATGTCAGATTTAACATCTATTTCAGTGGTTCTCAATCTGTGTCCTGAAGTGACCACACAGTTCCCGTGTTCCAGGTCACCCGGCAGGAGTGATTCTCTGAGGAGACCTGGAAAACACGTACTGTTGGGGACCAGGGATGGGAAGCAATGTTTTAGAATATAATAAATATAATCAGATTGTTTGCCAATAGCAACATCGCATCTGAAATAGAATTCCCATCTTAGTACGTTTACCCCTCCATGGGCCTTATTCAGATCTGAGCTCAGTACAAATTTGTTCGGAAAATGGGCAAAACCATGTGCACTGCAGGGGGGGGGGGGGGAACATGTATACAGAGAGAGTTACATTTGGGTGAGTTATTTTATTTCTGTGCTGAGTAAATACTGGATGCTTTATTCTTAAGGCCCATACACACTGGGTGACTGAGCTGAAAGTCGCTCAAAACAGCAGGTTTGAGCAGCTTTCAGCTCAAAGCCGCCCAGTGTGTGTTCCCTAGAGATGAGCACTGCTGTGCGCTCCCGCAACATCGCCGGAAAAGCCGCTCAACCCCCACCCCTCTGTCGGCGCCGGGCAGGGAGAAAGCTGCCCAGTGTGTATGCACTGAGCGGCTTTCCCCGCAGCGATGAACGCGATCATCGCCGTCCATACACGCTGGGCATAGTCACCCAATGTGTATAGACCTTTACACTGCAATTTAGATTTCAGTTTCAGGACAAAAACTGTCACTCAGACACGGTACTGTAGTTGAACCTGTTTGATTAAAACAATTGGACAGAATGTTTTTGTCCATTTTTCTGGGTTTTCAAGCACATTTCTGATTGTCCTTTGCTCCCATACAGTACCATAATTTTATTCCATCCAAGCAACTAGTTGCATGGTTGGAGAAAAGTTGGTCTGATGTGTGGCCAGCATAAGGCCCAATGTGCAAACAAGTTAGGAGCAGAGAAGGGAAAGGGGGACATGATAGAGACTGTCATATATATCAGGATTACCTACTGTACCTGCCACTCTCCAGGAGGACACAATGCTCTGCTCCTGGGCTTCCCTGGTAATGTATGATTGCCGTCACCTATGGTGACACCTTTCTTATCAGTTACCTAGCTCCCCACAGGTGCTGGCAATCATACATTATCTATACCTCCCAGCATGCCCCTCTACAGGAGGACACAATGCTCTGTTCCTGGGCTTCCCTGGTAATGTATGATTGCCGTCACCTTTCTTATCAGTTACCTAGCTCCCCACAGGTGCTGGCAATCCTACATTATCCATACCTCCCAGCATGTCCCTCTCCAGGAGGACACAATGCTCTGTTCCTGGGCTTCCCTGTAATGTACGATTACCAGCACCTGTGGCGACACCTTTCTTATCAGTTACCTAGCTCCCCACAGGTGATGGCAATCCTACATTACCAGGCCAGTCCAGGAGCATGTTCTCCCTCGTGGAGAGGGTCAGGTAGGTGAGTATGATATATATCAGGGGATTTAACAAGATCCAGGTGGGAGATCTCTTATATATTTAGCCAGATCTGTCACTCATCCCCTGTGTATATAACGTTCCTGCCCAGCGGGATACACAAACCTGCCACCCCCCTAGGGAAAATACCAGTGTTCTACACCACTCCTTTGACATCACCTCCCCCCCGCCACAGTCAGGGCTACAGTACACACCCACCATCACTTCACAGCCTCCAGGTGAGCAGCCCGCACCCCCCCCCCCCCCAACCCCCCCTCCCGCGATATGCGGACCCCCATGAAACCCCCCCCTCCCGCGATTCACGGCCCCCCGCGACCCCTCCTGCGATTCATCGGGCAGCTTCGCATCCCCCATATAAACCTATGAGGGAGGCGCCCGGCGGCAGTGCAGGGGGGATTGCAGTACCCCCTTTGGTACATTACAGTGATACTTAATATGTTTTCTGGGATTCAGCTGAAAGCGAGGTTGATTTTCCTATGAAATTAAATGAAAGCTTTTTTTTTTTTTCTCATCCAACATCAGTGGCTGACCTCGCAAATGCTCTACAGCAGTGGTTCCCAAACTGGGTGCCTTGGATTGGTGGTCTAGGAGAAATTCATAATAGTTATGGCACAGCTATAAGCAAAACCAGAGTTGGCTGCTGCCAATCATTAAATATATTGGGCAAACAAATGCAAATCTGGTTCCTCACTACATAATTGATCCTAAGCATGACCTATAAACACAATTTACTGAATTTAATAATTTTTTCTAATTTAATCAACAAGAAACTTTTGACCTAGGGGTGCCGTGAAAAATATTCCGATATTCTAGGGCGCAGTGGTTCAAAAAGATTTGGGAACCACTGCTCTACAGAATGAATGGGCACCAAGCCCCACAGAAACCCTCCAACGTCCTGTGGAAGCTTCCAAGTAGCGTGGTCTCTGTTATAGCTGCAGAAGGGGGACCAGCTCCGTATATGTATGTGTATACAATGTTATTACGGTCACTGTTGGTGGAATGGTCAGGCATTCCAATACTTCTCGCCATATAGTGGATGTGTGTCCTTAACACTTAGCTTCATTATTCATGCTGCAATTATCACAAAAATCTGCAGGAAAATGTTATTTATGAGACAGGTGAGGCTGACACACAGGTGAGGCTGACACACAGGTGAGGCTGACACACAGGTGAGGCTGACACACAGGTGCAGGTAGAGAACTTGTCATAACCATGGGCCCGGTAACAACCTGCTAATAATAAATCATAGGAAGCGGCGAGCAGTTGTATAATGATATATAGGTGTCACTAATTACCAATAGAGCCTGTCCCACATAAATACCAGCCAAGGTATAATATTAAACACTATCAAACAGTCTGACTATAATATTCTCATGTAATATGTGCAAACAGTATAAGACAGGAAACACTGAAAATAAATCTAATGCTAATTTAAGTAACTATAAAGTATGTAGTGTATGACATGACATCTGACCGAGTTTTACCAGGTGTGCCGGGCTACCTACATTCCTCTGTGCCCACTGCACCAGCCTGTGCCCAATTACCTGCATTCCCTGTGCCCACACCAGCTTGTACCCAGCTACCTGCATTCCCCTGTGCCCACGCCAGCCTGTGCTCAGCTACCTGCATTCCCCTGTGCCCCCTGCACCCACACCAGCCTGTGCCTGGCTGCCAGCATTCTCCTGTGCCCCCTGTACCATTCTGTGCCCGGTAACCCGCATTCCCACATGCCCAGCTACCTATATTCCCCTGTGCCCTCTGCACCCACACCAGCCTGTCCTGCTACCTTCATTCCCCTGTGCCCACACCAGCCTGTGCCCGGTTACCTGCATTCCCCTGTGCCCACTGCACCCACACAAGCCTATGCCCAGCTGTGAGCATTCCCCTGTGCTCACTGCACTCACACCAGCCTGTGCCCGGCTACCAGCATTCCACTGTGCCCACTGCGCACACACCAGGCTGCATCCAAACCAGCCTGTACTGGCACCCTGCACCCACACCAGTTCGTGCCCAGCTACATGCATTCCACTGTGCTCAATGCACACACCTGTAACCACATGAGCCTGTTCTGACTCCCTGCTTTCCCATGTGCCCCCTGTACCCACACCACCCTGTGCCCGGCTACCCGCATTCCCCTGTGCTGCCATACCTGCCATGCAGTAACTGACAGCAGGCTGCTCTCTCCCAGCACTGGGGCATGCTATGGAGGAGGAGAGCAGGGAAGGGAGGGGGGAGAGCAGGGAGAGCTTCCGGGGGAGAGGCTGGGAATCAGTGCGCTCACATTGTATCGGCTGCTTCCCCGCTGCTGTTACCGGCTCACAATGAAATGAATCAGATGTTGCAATGTCCAGGCAGTAATGTGATACATGAAGGGATGTAGCAGGTGCCGACCAGTGCGTGCCCCCACCCCTCCAGCTGCACACACTGCCCACCACTGAGGTGCAGGTGTGAGACCAGTGCATGCCCCCAACATGCTTGCCTACCTGCCCCTCTTCATGAGGGAGACAATGCTCTGTTCCTGGGTTCCCTGGTAATGTAGGATTGCCAGCACCTGTGAGGAGCTGGTAACTGATAAGAAAGGTGTCACCACAGGTGCTGGCAATCCTACATTACCAGGGAAGCCCAGGAACAGAGCATTGTGTCCTCCTGGAGAGGGGCATGCTGGGAGGTATGGATAATGTATGATTACCAGCACCTGTGGGGAGCTAGGTAACTGATAAGAAAGGTATCACCACAGGTGCTGGCAATCATACATTACCAGGAAAGCCCAGGAGCAGAGCATTGTGTCCTCCCGGAGAGGGGCATGCTGGGAGGTATGGATAATGTAGGATTGCCAGCACCTGTGGGGAGCTAGGTAACTGATAAGAAAGGTGTCACCACAGGTGCTGGCAATCATACATTACCAGGGAAGCCCAGGTACAGAGCATTGTGTCCTCCTGGAGAGGGGCATGCTGGGAGGTATAGATAATGTATGATTGCCAGCACCTGTGGGGAGCTAGGTAACTGATAAGAAAGGTGTCACCACAAGTGCTGGCAATCATACATTACCAGGGAAGTCCAGGAACAGAGCATTGTGTCCTCCTGGAGAGGGGCATGCTGGGAGGTATGGATAATGTATGATTGCCATCATCTGTGGGGAGTTAGGTAACTGATAAGAAAGGTGTCACCACAGGTGCTGCAATCATACATTACCAGGGAAGCCCAGGAACAGAGCACTGTGTCCTCCTGAAGAGGGGCATGCTGGGAGGTATGGATAATGTATGATTACCAGCACCTGTGGGGAGCTAGGTAACTGATAAGAAAGGTGTCACCACAGGTGCTGGCAGTCATACATTACCAGGGAAGCCCAGGAACAGAGCACTGTGTCCCTTCTGAAGAGGGTCAGGTAGGCAAGTATGGACCCCACTGCCGAGCATGCCCCCCCCCCCTCCAGCTGCACATACTTCCCACCAGTGAGACCAGTCCAGTGCGAGCCCCCAACATTTCCCCCTCCAGCTGCACACACTTCCCACCACTGAGATGCAGTGAGACCAGTCCAGTGCGAGCCCCCAACATTTCCCCCTCCAGCTGCACAAACTGCCCACCACTGAGATGCAGGTGTGAGATTAGTGCGTGCCCCCAGGGCCGCAGGGGGGGGGGGGAATTACCTGGGCCCTGGTCCGACCCCCTCCCGGGTGGCAGCAGCACACACCTACGGCATGTGCTGTGCTGACAGCAGGCTCAGCATGAGCGTCTCACTGACAGCGTGAGAGGTCATGCTGAGCCTGCTGTCAGCACAGGACAAGCCGTAGGTGTGTGCTGCCGCTGAATGGGTGGTGGGGGTAATAACACTCCCCCCCCCCCCTCGACTTTAGGGGTTTTTTTTCACTCTCCACGTGATAATTTTGGGGACATAGCCTAATCATGGGAAGTGGTCATGCCTGCCGCAATTGGGCCCTGCCCTCAATTTTACCAGGGCCCGGCAAACCTCTCGACGGCCCTGCATGTCCCCACTGCCCACCACTGAGGTGTGAGACCAATGTGCGCCCACCACGTCCACATGAGGTGCATGTGTGAGACCAGTGTGCACCCCCACCACGTCCACATGAGGTGCATGTGTGAGACCAGTGTGCGCCCCCACCACTGAGGTGTGAGACCAGTGTGCGCCCCCACCACTGAGGTGCAGGTGTGAGACCAGTGTGTGCCCCCACCACTGAGGTGCAGGTGTGAAACCAGTGTGCACCCCCACCACGTCCACATGAGGTGCATGTGTGAGACCAGTGTGCGCCCCCACCACTGAGGTGTGAGACCAGTGTGCGCCCCCCCCAACACGTCCACATGAGGTGCAGATGTGAGACCAGTGTGCACCCCCACCACTGAGGTGTGAGACCAGTGTGCGCCCCCACCACGTCCACATGAGGTGCAGGTGTGAGCCCAGTGTGCGCCCCCACCACTGAGGTGTGAGACCAGTGTGCGCCCCCACCACTGAGGTGCAGGTGTGAGACCAGTGTTTGCCCCCACCACTGAGGTGCAGGTGTGAGACCAGTGTGCGCCCCCACCACGTCCACATGAGGTGCATGTGTGAGACCAGTGTGCGCCCCCACCACTGAGGTGCATGTGTGAGACCAGTGTGCGCCCCCACCACGTCCACCTGAGGTGCAGGTGTGAGACCAGTGTGTGCCCCCATCACTGAGGTGCAGGTGTGAGACCAGTGTGTGCCCCCACCACATGAGGTGCATGTGTGAGACCAGTGTGCCCCCACCACTGAGGTGCAGGTGTGAAACCAGTGTGCGCCCCCACCACTGAGGTGCAGGTGTGAGACCAGTGTGTGCCCCCACCACATGAGGTGCAGGTGTGAGACCAGTGTGTGCCCCCACCACATGAGGTGCATGTGTGAGACCAGTGTGTGCCCCCACCACTGAGGTGCAGGTGTGAGACCAGTGTGCGCCCCCACCACATGAGGTGCAGTTGTGAGACCAGTGTGCGCCCCCACCACATGAGGTGCAGTTGTGAGACCAGTGTGTGCCCCCACCACATGAGGTGCAGGTGTGAGACCAGTGTGTGCCCCCACCACTGAGGTGCAGGTGTGAGACCAGTGTGCGCCCCCACCACTGAGGTGCAGGTGTGAGACCAGTGTGCGCCCCCACCACTGAGGTGCAGGTGTGAGACCAGTGTGCGCCCCCACCACTGAGGTGCAGGTGTGAGACCAGTGTGCGCCCCCACCACTGAGGTGCAGGTGTGAGACCAGTGTGTGCCCCCACCACGTCCACATGAGGTGCAGGTGTGAGACCAGTGTTTGCCCCCACCACTGAGGTGCAGGTGTGAGACCAGTGTGCGCCCCCACCACGTCCACATGAGGTGCATGTGTGAGACCAGTGTGCGCCCCCACCACTGAGGTGCATGTGTGAGACCAGTGTGCGCCCCCACCACGTCCACCTGAGGTGCAGGTGTGAGACCAGTGTGTGCCCCCATCACTGAGGTGCAGGTGTGAGACCAGTGTGTGCCCCCACCACATGAGGTGCATGTGTGAGACCAGTGTGCCCCCACCACTGAGGTGCAGGTGTGAAACCAGTGTGCGCCCCCACCACTGAGGTGCAGGTGTGAGACCAGTGTGTGCCCCCACCACATGAGGTGCATGTGTGAGACCAGTGTGCCCCCACCACTGAGGTGCAGGTGTGAGACCAGTGTGTGCCCCCACCACTGAGGTGCAGGTGTGAGACCAGTGTGCGCCCCCACCACATGAGGTGCAGTTGTGAGACCAGTGTGTGCCCCCACCACATGAGGTGCAGGTGTGAGACCAGTGTGTGCCCCCACCACTGAGGTGCAGGTGTGAGACCAGTGTGCGCCCCCACCACTGAGGTGCAGGTGTGAGACCAGTGTGCGCCCCCACCACTGAGGTGCAGGTGTGAGACCAGTGTGCGCCCCCACCACTGAGGTGCAGGTGTGAGACCAGTGTGTGCCCCCACCACGTCCACATGAGGTTCAGGTGTGAGACCAGTGTGCGCCCCACCACTGAGGTGCATGTGTGAGACCAGTGCGCGCCCCCACCACGTCCACATGAGGTGCAGGTGTGAGACCAGTGTGCGCCCCACCACATGAGGTGCAGGTGTGAGACCAGTGTGTGCCCCCACCACATGAGGTGCAGGTGTGAGACCAGTGTGCACCCCCACCACATGAGGTGCAGGTGTGAGACCAGTGTGTGTCCCCACTACCCAGCACTCCACCAGCTACACACACTGCCCACCACTGATGTGGGAGAAGGCAGCAGGTTATTATGCTGGGACCTGTCCTGTTCTTCCCTTCCTCTACTTCATCTTCAGTCTCCTCGACAATTTCGACACCTACTTCAGAACTGATGCTGATCTTAATTCTAGCAGCTATACCCCTATTTATACTGTATTTTATCAACACACCCTGTACGTTACCTTGTAATCTGTTTTTTGTTTGCTATGTACGGCGCTGCGGACACTTTGTGGCACCTTTTAAATAAACGTACTACTACTACTACTAGTGGGAGCGGGCGGCTGGGTATTATGCTGGGGCCTGTAGTGGGAGCAGGTGGCTGAGTATTATGCTGGGGCCTGTAGTGGGAGCGGGCGGCTGGGTATTATGCTGGGGCCTGTAGTGGGAGCGGGCGGCTGGGTATTATGCTGGGACCTGTAGTGGGAGCGGGCGGCTGGGTATTATGCCGGGACCTGTAGTGGGAGCGGGCGGCTGGGTATTATGCTGGGACCTGTAGTGGGCGGCTCGGTATTATGCTGGGACCTGTAGTGGGCAGCTGGGTATTATGCTGGGACCTGTAGTGGGAGCAGGCGGCTGGGTATTATGCTGGGACCTGTAGTGGGAGCGGGCGGCTGGGTATTATGCTGGGACCTGTAGTGGGAGCGGGCGGCTGGGTATTATGCTGGGACCTGTAGTTGGAGCGGGCGGCTGGGTATTATGCTGGGACCTGTAGTTGGAGCGGGCGGCTGGGTATTATACTGGGACCTGTAGTGGGCGGCTGGGTATTATGCTGGGACCTGTAGTGGGAGCAGGCGGCTGGGTATTATGCTGGGACTTGTAGTGGGAGCAGGCAGCTGGGTATGATGCTGGGACATGTAGTGGGAGCAGGCGGCTGGGTATCATGCTGGGACCTGTAGTGGGCGGCTGGGTATTATGCTGGGACCTGTAGTGGGAGCAGGCAGCTGGGTATCATGCTGGGACCTGTAGTGGAAGCAGGCGGCTGGGTATTATGCTGGGACCTGTAGTGGGCAGCTGGGTATCATGCTGGGACCTGTAGTGGGAGCAGGCGGCTGGGTATCATGCTGGGACCTGTAGTGGGCGGCTGGGTATTATGCTGGGACCTGTAGTGGGAGCAGGCGGCTGGGTATTATACTGGGACCTGTAGTGGGAGCAGGCGGCTGGGTATTATGCTCGGACCTGTAGTGGGAGCAGGCGGCTGGGTATCATGCTGGGACCTGTAGTGGGAGCAGGCGGCTGGGTATCATGCTGGGACCTGTAGTGGGAGCAGGCGGCTGGGTATCATGCTGGGACCTGTAGTGGGAGCAGGCGGCTGGGTATTATACTGGGACCTGTAGTGGCAGCAGGCGGCTGGGTATCATGCTGGGACCTGTAGTGGGAGCAGGCGGCTGCAGAGCCGGCCCTAGTCTAAATGACGCCCTAGGCAAGATTTTGGCTGGTGCCCCCTAGCACCGCCACTAGTTCCGCCTCTGACCCTGCTCCCCTTTCCCAGCACCATCAACCCTCATCATAGCAGTCATCATTTTGGTGCTCCTACCCGCAATATTTTAAATAGAAACAGTGCACACATTCGGTGCGCAGCCCAAACAGGGGTGTGTTCTTGCTGGGACATGGCCACACAATAGTACCCCCAATTAAAATTATGCCACACAGTAGTGCAACTTTATTCACATTATACCCTATACATATATCATGCGATGGTGTCCCTTATTCACATTATACCCTTAGAAAAAAATCCTGAGAAAATATTGTATTTTAAGCACCTCTATGGCCTCACTGCAACCCAGCACAAAGCAGTGTGTGCTGGGCAGAGGAGAAGAGCTGCAGCTGCTGCTGCTGCTGTCATTTAAGGGGAGGGGGCCCGCGGCCGCCATTGGGCCCTTCCATCAGACTTTGGCCTGGGTAATTTGTACCCCCTACCCCTTTCTCTCTGCACTTCTGATAATACCACACAGTAATGCCCCTTACACATGACACACATTATTAATGTCCTTATAAACATAATGCCCCTTACACATTATGCCAACCTTTATTAATGCCCTTCAAACACATAATGACACACATAATGCCCCTTACACATATGTTGCACATTATTAATGCCCTTATACACATGATACACATAATGTCCATTTCACATATGTTGCACATTATTAATGCCCTTATACACATGACACACATAATGCCTGTTACACATATGTTGCACATTATTAATGCATTTATACATGACACACATAATGCCCCTTACACATATGCCGAACACTATTCCACAGCCAACCCACCCGCGGACAGCTTGAATACAGATGTTTCCTCATACATCTTGCCTCAATAGGCCATGCAACTCCTGGACAGTTCTGGTAACGTTGGGTGCCTTTTTTGCTGAAAATTCATCTTATTTGCATTGTTATGACCAGCACACACAAGGAGCTTCCGATGATTAAAATGATATTCGGCATGTCTATATTCTGTCTGCGACTGTGGCTGTACCTGCATACGGAATGCTATGTTACAGTGATTTCCATGAATACACTAGATCATAAGCAGATACAGCCTCAATCACACACAGAATATAGGCATGCTGCATATCATTTTAATCAGCAGAAGCTGCTGGTGCCCCTAGGCATTCCAAACGCCCTAGGCATTTGCCTAGTTTGCCTATGCCTAGGGCCGGCTCTGGGCGGCTGGGTATCATGCTGGGACCTGTAGTGGGAGCAGGCGGCTGGGTATTATGCTGGGACCTGTAGTGGGAGCAGGCGGCTGGGTATCATGCTGGGACCTGTAGTGGGAGCAGGTGGCTGGGTATCATGCTGGGACCTGTAGTGGGAGCAGGCGGCTGGGTATTATGCTGGGACCTGTAGTTGGAGCAGGCAGCTGGGTATCATGCTGGGACCTGTAGTGGGAGCAGGCGGCTGGGTATTATGCTGGGACCTGTAGTGGGAGCAGGCGGCTGGGTATTATGCTGGGACCTGTAGTGGGAGCGGGCGGCTGGGTATTATGCTGGGACCTGTAGTTGGAGCGGGCGGCTGGGTATTATGCTGGGACCTGTAGTTGGAGCGGGCGGCTGGGTATTATGCTGGGACCTGTAGTGGGCGGCTGGGTATTATGCTGGGACCTGTAGTGGGAGCAGGCGGCTGGGTATTATGCTGGGACTTGTAGTGGGAGCAGGAGGCTGGGTACTATGCTGGGACCTGTAGTGGGAGCAGGCGGCTGGGTATTATGCTGGGACCTGTAGTGGGCGGCTGGGTATTATGCTGGGACCTGTAGTGGGAGCAGGCGGCTGGGTATTATGCTGGGACCTGTGGTGGGAGCAGGCGGCTGGGTATCATGCTGGGACCTGTAGTGGGAGCAGGCGGCTGGGTATTATGCTGGGACCTGTAGTGGGAGCGGGCGGCTGGGTATTATGCGGGGACCTATGGTGGGAGCAGGCGGCTGGGTATTATGCTGGGACCTGTGGTGGGAGCAGGCGGCTTGGTATTATGCTGGGACCTGTGGTGGGAGCAGGCGGCTGGGTATTATGCTGGGACCTGTAGTGGGAGCGGGCGGCTGGGTATCATGCTGGGACCTGTAGTGGGAGCAGGCGGCTGGGTATCATGCTGGGACCTGTAGTGGGCGGCTGGGTATTATGCTGGGACTTGTAGTGGGAGCAGGCGGCTGGGTATTATGCTGGGACCTGTAGTGGGAGCAGGCGGCTGGGTATTATACTGGGACCTGTAGTGGGAGCAGGCGGCTGGGTATCATGCTGGGACCTGTAGTGGGAGCAGGCGGCTGGGTATCATGCTGGGACCTGTAGTGGGAGCAGGCGGCTGGGTATTATGCTGGGACCTGTAGTGGGAGCAGGCGGCTGGGTATCATGCTGGGACCTGTAGTGGGAGCAGGCGGCTGGGTATCATGCTGGGACTTGTAGTGGGAGCAGGCGGCTGGGTATTATGCTGGGACCTGTAGTTGGAGCAGGCAGCTGGGTATTATGCTGGGACCTGTAGTGGGAGCAGGTGGCTGGGTATTATGCTGGGACTTGTCGTGGGAGCAGGAGGCTGGGTACTATGCTGGGACCTGTAGTTGGAGCAGGAAGCTGGGTATTATACTGGGACCTGTAGTGGGAGCAGGTGGCTGGGTATCATGCTGGGACCTGTAGTGGGAGCAGGCAGCTGGGTATCATGCTGGGACCTGTAGTGGGAGCAGGCAGCTGGGTATCATGCTGGGACCTGTAGTGGGAGCAGGTGGCTGGGTATTATGCTGGGACTTGTAGTGGGAGCAGGCAGCTGGGTATCATGCTGGGACCTGTAGTTGGAGCAGGCAGCTGGGTATTATGCTGGGACCTGTAGTGGGAGCAGGCAGCTGGGTATCATGCTGGGACCTGTAGTGGGAGCAGGCAGCTGGGTATCATGCTGAATTGAGACCTGTCACTGATCTGTCACCTGTGAGATACAATGTAACAATGCAGCTGGTGTGACACCGCCGGCGGCCGCCAGGGGTCGCTGTTCTCCGGCCCAGCCCAGCCCATGACACCGGAAGCCGCCGCAGCCGCCACAGTGAGAGCCTGAGACCCGGGCCCCGGGGCCACACACAGCGGAGAGCGGCCGGGGCAGGCAGGTGAGTGCCGGTGTACCCCCTATACCCAGCCATATATTTATCTGTATATCCATCTGTATACTGCACAGCCGGACATGTCCTGTACCCACACCGCTCCTGTGCTGCATCTACCGAGATAGCCCTGTCCCTGCTGCACCTACACCCTACATACATATACTGACACCTATACCCTCCATACATACATACACACACTGACACATATACCCTTCATACATACACACACTGACACCTATACCCTCCATACATACACACACACTGACACATATAATACCCTGCATACATACACACTGACACATATACCCTCCATACATACACACACTGACACATATACCCTGCATACATACACACACTGACACCTATACCCTGCATACATACACACACTGACACCTATACCCTCCATACATACACACACTGACACATATACCCTGCATACATACACACACTGACACCTATACCCTCCATACATACACACACACACACACACACACACACACACACACACACACACACACACACACACACTGACACCTATACCCTCCATACATACATACATACATACATACATACACACACACACACACACACATGCTGACACCTATACCTTCCATACATACTGACACCTATATCCTCCATACATACACACACTGACACCTATACCCTCCATACATACACACGCTGACAACTATGCCCTCCATACACGCACTGACACCTATACTCTACATACATACACACACACACACACACACACACACACACACACAAACACAAACTGACACCTATACCCTCCATACATACACACACGCTGACACCTATACCCTCCATACATACACACACGCTGACACCTATACCCTCCATACATACAGACACGCTGACACCTATACCCTCCATACGCACACACTGACACCTTTAACCTCCATACATACACACACTGACACCTATACCCTCCATACATACACACACACACACACACACACACTGACACCTATACCCTCCATACATACACACTGACACCTATACCCTCCATACATACACACACACTGACACCTATACCCTCCATACACACACTGACACCTTTAACCTCCATACATACACACCCTGACACCTTTAACCTCCATACATACACACATGCTGACACCTATACCCTCCATACATACACACATGCTGACACCTATACCCTCCATACATACGCTGACACCTATACCCTCCATACATACACACACGCTGACACCTATACCCTCCATACATACACACACGCTGACACCTATACCCTCCATACATACGCTGACACCTATACCCTCCATACATACACACACGCTGACACCTATACCCTCCATACACACACACACGCTGACACCTATACCCTCCATACACACACACACACACACGCTGACACCTATACCCTCCATACATACACACACGCTGACACCTATACCCTCCATACATACACACACGCTGACACCTATACCCTCCATACATACACACACGCTGACACCTATACCCTCCATACATACACACACGCTGACACCTATACCCTCCATACATACACACACGCTGACACCTATACCCCCCATACATACACACACGCTGACACCTATACCCTCCATACATACACACACGCTGACACCTATACCCTCCATACATACACACACGCTGACACCTATACCCTCCATACATACACACACGCTGACACCTATACCCTCCATACATACACACACGCTGACACCTATACCCTCCATACATACACACACGCTGACACCTATACCCTCCATACATACACACACGCTGACACCTATACCCTCCATACACACACACGCTGACACCTATACCCTCCATACACACACACACGCTGACACCTATACCCTCCATACATACACACACGCTGACACCTATACCCTCCATACATACACACACGCTGACACCTATACCCTCCATACACACACACACACGCTGACACCTATACCCTCCATACACACACACTGGCGAGTGCCGGCGATAAGGACGCGTACGCGCGACCCAGTACCACGGCGGTTGAGCAGCATCTCCCTGCCCGTCTCGGGGGGGGGGGGGGGACACACATATCTGCACACGTGACCCTGCAATACAGCATGTATGTTACACGGATGCTTCCCCTGGCTGACATACATGACAGTCTAGGTCAGCTGCACATAAAAAAATCCGAAATATTGTAAAAAAGAAAACCCCACTGTTTTTGGAATATCACGGATAAGGGATCTCCGGATATGGGAGACCCGACCTGTACAGAACTGAAGTGTTACTGTACCAAGGGAATAAATCTTGATAGAAATAATGTCCGTGATTCTGGTCCACTCGTAAACTCCTTCTTTAATGGAGAAAGCCATGCTGCGTTTCAGGTGGGGCAGATGTAACAGGTGCAGACAGAGTTATATTTGGGTGAGGTGTGGTCAAATTAAAAACCAATGTTGCAGTGTATCATTAAAGCAGACAATGTTTGCCCTGCACAGAAACAAAATAACTCGCCCAGTGCAGTGCAGCATGGTTTTGTCCATTAGAGAAGGAGTTGCTTTTATGAGTGAACCAGAATCAGGCCCAGTATTTGAATGAATGATCAGAGTATAACGATCTGTTTGTTGTGTTCCATGCGGCCGCGTATTTTACCTGTGTTATACACTGTGGAGGCCAATACCGCCTTGTTCCGATGATTCTGTGTACCCTATACATTATTCACCCATTGCTGGTCAGCTGCCAGTTCCGCCCGCGCTGATGGAATACACACGTCCGCACTTTCCAAGCTGTGTATTTCATTCAGCGCTTAGATTCCTATAAACGCCTGTCGGATACATTGTATCTATACATAAATGCATTGTTTGCAGTTATCCCGTTTATACAAGGGGTTAAGTTTATTACTTATTATTGTATTTGTGGTTCTTATTCTGGTCGTTTTATTCTTAGTTTTTATTCTGTATGGGATACATATAATGGCGGTGTGAATGCTGGTGGTCAAGAGACCAACCCTGACATCCCGATACGGGGAATCCCAACAGCGGCTTTGTAAGTGGTAACCATAACTGTGTGGAGTTTGTATATTCTCCCCGGGCTTGCGTGGGTTTCCTCTGGGTACTCCGGTTTCCTCCTACAATCCAAAAATATACTGGTAGGCTAATTGGCTCCCATCAAATCAGCCCCTCCACGCAGCCGCACTCTAACTCCCCCTCTTCTAAGTACCTATCCTTAACACCCCCCCCCCCCCCCCCTTCCCAATCCAGAGCCTAACCCTAACCCCTCCTAGAGCCTAGACTAAGTTTTCCAGCCAATCCAGTTGCTTTACCGATGAGTTTGGCTTCCACGTTGAGTTGCGTTAAATCTGTTGTCTCCAAACACATTGATTGTTTCATAATTAAATACAATTGAATGATAAGTTTGTCCCTTAATGTCACTTGTTCACCAATTAAATTGCACTGAAGACTTTTGATGTTGGATAGCAGCCACCGAACGACTGCTCGCTGCCAACTGTATTATTTATTTACTAACTGGCATTTCCCATGGTGCTTTCAGAGGACGTTGCTAGTTCCTGCCCCAGTGGAGGTTACAATCCATATTCCCTGTCACACGTTCCACAATAGGGGCCGGATTCTGAGATGGAAGCAAAGCAACAGACTTTAGCGCCTTCATATAAAACCATGTAGGTGGGGGCGGGTGTAACGTGCCGAGGTTGGGATGGGCGTGTCCTAGCGCGGATGCATGCGAAAGCAGCCATTATTTATCCTGCACGCAATAATAATACATCGTTTTGGGCAACTGGATGGTCAGACAATGGGAGAAATGTACTAAGATGAGTTCTGTGTCACATGGGATGTTGCTATGGACAATCACATTGGATGTTGCTATGGGCAATCACATGGGATGTTGCTATGGACAGTCACATGGGATGTTGCTATGGACAATCACATGGGATGTTGCTATGGACAATCACATTGGATGTTGCTATGGGCAATCACATGGGATGTTGCTATGGACAGTCACATGGGATGTTGCTATGGACAATCACATGGGATGTTGCTATGGACAATCACATGGGATGTTGCTATGGACAATCACATGGGATGTTGCTATGGACAATCACAAGCTTTTTCTTATTTATTTAGCACCTTCTAGAAGATGATAGATAGTATCTGAGTGGTTGCCCATAGCAACATCCCATGTGACATAGAATTCCCATCTTAGTAAATTTCCCCCAATGTGTAGGTTGACATGCAGCAAGATGACATTGACAAAAGGTCAACATGCACAAAGTTGACACTGACTAACACATGGTCGACGTGAACTAGGTTGAGTCCACAATCTCCGGTGACGACATTGACAAACAAAATAAAAAACATGGAAAACTCACTTTGATTCTTTCCATGCCGACCTTTTGGTGTTGACATTGTCGGTGAGTTGCCACCTACTGCAGTGCAGCATGAATCGGCCCCTGTTCCGACTGCAGTCTTTACACAGATGGCGCTACATATTGTGATCCGCCCACATTGAAACGCTCCTTGTATACATCCGCCGGGACAAGCAATGTAGTTCCACAGCAATTTACACGTAATAATATCTTATACGGTGAGTGAAAGAGCTGCAGGGGTGTATGGGCGTATGGTGTAGGGGCGTATGGTGTATGCAAATGGTGTATGGGCGTATGGTGTATGCATATGGTGTAGGGGCGTATGGTGTATGCATATGGTGTAGGGGCGTATGGTGCATGCATATGGTGTAGGGGCGTATGGTGTATGCATATGGTGTATGGGCGTATGGTGTATGGGCGTATGGTGCATGCATATGGTGTATGGGCGTATGGTGTATGCATATGGTGTATGGGCGTATGGTGCATGCATATGGTGTAGGGGCGTATGGTGTATGCGTATGGGCGTATGGTGTATGCATATGGTGTAGGGGCGTATGGTGCATGCATATGGTGTAGGGGCGTATGGTGCATGCATATGGTGTAGGGGCGTATGGTGCATGCATATGGTGTAGGGGTGCATGCATATGGTGCATGGGCGTATGGTGCATGCATATGGTGTATAGGCGTATGGTGCATGCATATGGTGTATGGGCGTATGGTGTATGCATATGGTGTAGGGGCGTATGGTGCATGCATATGGTGTATGGGCGTATGGTGCATGCATATGGTGTAGGGGCGTATGGTGCATGCATATGGTGTATGGGCGTATGGTGTATGCATATGGTGTATTGGCGTATGGTGTAGGGGCGTATGGTGTAGGGGCGTATGGTGCATGCATATGGTGTATGGGCGTATGGTGTATGCTGTATGCATATGGTGTAGGGGCGTATGGTGTATGCGTATGGGCGTATGGTGTAGGGGCGTATGGTGCATGCATATGATGTATGGGCGTATGGTGCATGCGTATGGTGTAGGGGCGTATGGTGTAGGGGCGTATGGTGTAGGGGCGTATGGTGCATGCATATGGTGTATGGGCGTATGGTGTATGCTGTATGCATATGGTGTAGGGGCGTATGGTGTATGCGTATGGGCGTATGGTGTAGGGGCGTATGGTGCATGCATATGGTGTATGGGCGTATGGTGCATGCATATGGTGTATGGGCGTATGGGCATATGGTGTAGGGGCGTATGGTGTAGGGGCGTATGGTGTAGGGGCGTATGGTGTAGGGGCGTATGGTGCATGCATATGGTGTATGGGCGTATGGTGCATGCATATGGTGTATGGGCGTATGGTGCATGCATATGGTGTATAGGCGTATGGTGCATGCATATGGTGTATGGGCGTATGGTGCATGCATATGGTGTAGGGGCGTATGGTGTATGCATATGGTGTAGGGGCATATGGTGCATGGGCATATGGTGTAGGGGCGTATGGTGCATGCATATGGTGTAGGGGCGTATGGTGCATGCATATGGTGTAGGGGCGTATGGTGCATGCATATGGTGTAGGGGCGTATGGTGTATGCGTATGGGCGTATGGTGTATGCGTATGGTGTAGGGGCGTATGGTGTATGCATATGGTGTAGGGGCGTATGGTGTATGGGCATATGGTGTAGGGGCGTATGGTGCATGCATATGGTGTAGGGGCGTATGGTGCATGCATATGGTGTAGGGGCGTATGGTGCATGCATATGGTGTAGGGGCGTATGGTGCATGCATATGGTGTAGGGGCGTATGGTGCATGCATATGGTGTAGGGGCGTATGGTGCATGCATATGGTGTAGGGGCGTATGGTGCATGCATATGGTGTAGGGGCGTATGGTGCATGCATATGGTGTATGGTGCATGCATATGGTGTATAGTGCATGCATATGGTGTATGGGCGTATGGTGCATGCATATGGTGTAGGGGCGTATGGTGCCTGCATATGGTGTATGGTGCATGCATATGGTGTATGGGCGTATGGTGCATGCATATGGTGTATGCATATGGTGTATGGGCGTATGGTGTATGCGTATGGTGTAGTGTGTGTGAAACAGGTGGAGCCGGACCTATATAATTTATGTAGTCTGCACTGCCATCCTTGGACTTGTGGTTCCACAACAAATGGAGATCCACCGTTCACCAGAACCTTGGTAATAAGTCATTGTAGACCGGATCCAATAGGTGCCTGATATTCCGTACCAACGCCGTGGCTACTAGCTGTGTACAGCCAGTATACTGCCAGCAGTGTTATGTACCTTCTACCCGTGGGCCTTAGTAATTGTGAAATAGACTATAATGTCCCCCTGTCTGAAGCCGGGGCAGGTTATAGTGCTGCCATCTGTTGGGGAACTAGTAGGTACAGCATGTCTTCCTAGCACCGCAATGGCAGCGTTTCCATCCTGCAGCCCCTTCCAGGTGTATATACCAGGCCCTGAGTTGGTCAGACCACAACTCCGGCATAGATATCATTAATTGTATTGCAGGTGGTGGGGGTGAATTTGGGTTATAGTTCTTAAGGCGCACACACACACACACACACACACACACACACACACACACACACACTAGCCTATGCTGTATGAGCAATTTTTCCCTCTGAAGTTATAAAGCCAATGGATCTGCATGTTCGGGGGGGTCCCCCTGTTATCAATGCACAGGAGCTTGCAATGGGCATACACACTACTGCTGCTATTAGTTTTTATTTGGGTGGAAAGCCCCATACACACTGAATACAGTCATTGGGTCGACACCTGAAATAAGTCGGGAAGGTTGACAGTCAAAAGGACGACATGAGTGTCTTTTTTTTTTTTTTTTTTTTTTTTGAGCCGATGTGCCGACAGGCGGTATTTCATACCCTTTCATCCACTACAGCAGGGCTGGGCAATTGCGGCCCTCCAGATGTTTAGGAACTACACATCCCAGCATGCCTTGCATCAGTTTCAGCATGGCCACATAGCAAAACGAATGCAAAGCATCCTGGGATATGTAGTTCCTCAACATCTGGAGGGCCGCAATTGCCCAGCCCTGCACTACAGCATGGTGGGAGAATAAAATATTGTGCTGAGCATAGCGAGGTACCGTGCCCGGAGCATGGGGAACACAGCGCTCCACTTAGATGGTGTCCATGTAGCTATTGCTTAGTGTGTATGGGGCTTTACACCTAACTATAAAGTATTGTTATATTTGGGGTGCCCAGATGCACAGAGAACGAAGGGGGAACCAGAGCGCAAGGGGAGGTGGATATTTGGCTTGTTAATTATTACCCAGATTATGCCAGATCAGGTGCGAGGCTTCTCGGCCCCATGGCCAGAACTTCAACCTATAACCACTTTCCAACCCCTCAAGTGTATGAGTGGCGGTGGTGTCTTAGAGGTTCCACCGCCGCCACCTGCGTTGGGTATAACAAAGATGTCTTCCTCGTAGACCTTCTTCATGTTGTAATAGGCCGTTTCAGTGGCGCCCCCAGATCCCGGTGCCCTAGGCAGCTGCCTAATGTTAGAGCTCAGGACCTGGATTACGTATCCCGCGCGGCATCTGGCAGGGTTGGTGGGCTGTACATGTGTCCGTTGACATGTATCCAGTTGCCTTTTACATGTAAGTTTCCTTGAATTAAAAACTGGAGGGGGTGATGGGTTGCCCACGTCTCTGCCTTAGGCCGAATAGAGAATACCCAGTCTGTAATGGTGCCCCCTAGGGGCCAGATATACTCTATTGGGAACATATTCCATTATAAGGTAATGAACATACTGGCAGGCTGACACCCGTTCGTTAGAGGCCAAGCCAAGCGCTGGATTATTTGTCCTAGGACGGAGCTGTTGGTGCACTGCAGGAGTAGGGGCACCTGTGCGGGTACTCTGTATGTAGCAAGGTGCACCCTCATCCTCACACACCTACACAACTGTTGCCTTCACCATAGAGGACTTTGCGCTGCGCTGTGTGAATAAGGCCCACTAGGTTTTA